>NC_058048.1:14643802-14721302 GCF_020085105.1 Siniperca chuatsi | reverse complement strand
AGCTGCTACCTGGATGGAAAGAAGGGGGGAATGAGGGAGGGAGGAGAGGAGACGGGTGAGGGCCAAAGAATGGCAAGAGGACAGAGGAAGAAGGAGGGAGACACAGACAGAAGGGAAGGAGGGAGACGAAGGGAAAGCAAAATGAGGTGAGAGGAAGATGGAGGCAGGCGTCAGATGTAAGTAAGAAGTAAAACAAGTGCTCCAAATATTATCTAAACATATTCAGTTTTTGAGATTAGTGTGGACTGTTTCCTCTCTCAGAAATATCTCATAACACCACAGATTTGAATGTGAATGTGACACAAACACACACACACACACACACGCACACACACACACACACACACACACACACACACACACACACACGCGCACACGCGCACACGCACACACACGCGCACACGCGCACACGCACACACACGCACGTACACGTATGCTTGGCCTAGACCTTTTACATACACAAGGCAACAGTGGCCCCTTGTGGCCGAGTTGGAGAATACTATTTCTGCCTTACAGTTGGGACTTTGGCTGTTATGGATTCATTATCATTAGTGTGAGATTGGTGGAAATGGACAGCTGACACAGATGACAGATTTTTGTAGTTAAGCTTTTGCCGTGGTCCAGACAGAAGCATCATGATTAATTCAAGCATGTTTGCTTTTTTTGTGGCTTGATTATTGGGAAGTCTCACAACAAAATTAAGTGAAGAACAGAAACAGCCAATTAAAGGTTTTTTTGAAAATCATTCTTTCTCCATTGTTGTTTACTGTGTGTGTGTGCTTCCGCTTCCCCAAGTCAAACTACAGTATTTAACTTTAAGCCAGCTGACCTTACTGTCATAGCCATTCTCATGTTGCCACTATTGCCACTGTCTGTGTCTCCATCCTAGGGTAGGGTTGTTTCCTCTGCCTTTTGTCCCTAGACAATAATGCTGCAAGTGACTCTTAATCTCCTGAGAGGAGGAGGCTTGTTTTTTGCAAGGATTTAGTCATTTGTATGAAGGCTGGGCCTGGAGGACAAACCAACAGACTTTCTATGAATGGCAACTTCATGCTGCTCTGTCATATCTATGTGAGGATGTCTGTGCGGTTTTAAGGAGGAAGGGTAATTTTATTATTTTCCACTGACTGGAAAAATATTTGTAGGCAGCTAATGTGACTTCACTCCAGGAGAAATATTGATATTATTAGTGCTGCTTTAACCTCAGCATTTACCTGGCATGGTAGTCTTCATTATATCCACTCCGACCTGCATGCCCTGCTCTGCAGCGAGCACAGCGTAATCCCCCTGGTGGGACAGGTTGAAACTCCAGGCCTGGGGTTCAGGACCTGCATCTGAACTGACCTGGATGCAAACAGTACGACAGTAATAAAACAGTGCATATTTTCAGTTAAATGATAAAAAACATGGCCATCAGGGAACTACTTTAACGTCTTCTGAAAGCTATTAAACAAGTGGGGAAAGGTGTGCTGAAGTAAACTTGGTCTTTTCTGTTGAGCTGTATGAAGTTCTAAATCAAAATATAATAAATGTTATAATAACTAAGTTAAGTCAGGGTTAGAGTCCAGTATAACTTTATTAACTGCAATAAGCCATGTCAGCAATTACCAGTGTCCAAGTTACATCTTAAGTTATTCTGTTCATACTGTACAGCAAGTACATAAACCCACCCACACTACGATAGCCTAATTTTCACTATTCAAGTGTAGTTTAAGGGGCTATTAACAAGTGAATTAAAATACTTTATCACTGTTTTTTGACAATCACCACTGACCCACTGGTGGGCGAGTTAGCACAAACTCACGCTGTGCATCCAAAATTTGTTCAAACACACAGAACTTAATTTCAAATTCTAGTGCGGATCCCAAAGTTTCCAAAGATACCAAAGTTTGAGGAAATGTGTCTTAAATCATTCACAAATATTTTCCATTTGATGGAATGGTACAGCCATAAAAAAACATAGGAGTCTTTCACTCAATGTAAACATCATATAGCCTCAATGAAGTGCCAGAACAAGTAGATAGAGAATGTCTAGATGAATACTATCAGACAGTGTGGAATAAGATGATTAAAAAGGTACCTGGGAGATTTAAACGGGGAAAACTAGATGTCAAGTACTGTAGTTACTGCAGTGCAGTGGTAGTAGTGAAACAGCACTATATAATGAGGAAAGCTGTTAATTCAAGACTGATATGTTTTATGGAAACACATAAAAATGAATGGTGTGGACCTTCAGTGGTGCTGCCAGGTAAGGTTTCCCTCTGGGGGATCGCTCCAGTCTGATCTCTGACCAGGGGATCCCCATCCTCTCACACACAAATCTCCTCAGCAACAACCTGCCAGCCTGGTGGGGTAACAGAGAGACACACAGTCAGTGTGTAACACATGGAAATCTTGTTTTGACAAGTGGGAAATGAACAAAGCTAGGTGGTAGTGCGATAAGGGTGACAGAAACACAAAGTTAACAGTCAGGCTCACCATGGCTGATTTGGCATCCTTGACAAACACAAACTGTCCGATCCTGTCTTTCTCCTCCCGCTGAATGCAGCGAGCAGCAAACAGCCAGTCAGACCTGCTCGGTTTCCACGACCCACAGCGAAAAGCCCAGCGAACAGAGCCCATCTCTTCACCTCTGTCTGGTCACCTGGACTCCTCCACAACGTCAGGCTGCTCGCAAGTTGTTAGTGAGCTAACTTTAGCATCGCGCGTTAGCATGTTAGGTTTGACTGACTACAAAACTCTGCAAATGTTATATCTCAGACATTGGGGGTTTTCAGCACAGCAGCGGCTAACTGAGACCTGCCAATAAAACTACAACACAAAACGGCTGCTATTTGTTTACATGTTGGAGTTGACAGCGGTGCACATGCCCGGAAGAGCTCGGCGAGAATCAATGTCGCCATAAGTGGGCGCGGTGGAGGATTGACCAATAGGAGCAATCGAAACAGTGCGGAACTAACGATACCTTCGCAGCTCTCAGGAATATTGTAAATAGGACAAACCGTGTTGGGGTTTCAATAAATATGACAGTTTTCTGATACCCAAAATGTGAAATTGTAGAACGAATTCACTGAAGCTGGCTGACTGTAAAGATGAGGTATCGTAACCTTTCTACTTAAAAAAAAAACATCGCTTAGGTAGGCTACATCCTTGACAATCCCTTCCTTCTGCATCAGAATTGGAAAGGTAGCGCTGTGCTGCTTGAACAAACGAAAACCAAATGCTTATATTGCATGCCCCAATTTTCTACTCCAAATTATTATCCGACTAGTATCTCTAAAGTCGTATTTACCGCTTGAACCCTTATAATGCTCAGTTTCCGAGTCGCCTCTGAAAGCAGCATTAAAATTGTACCTCTTCGATGTTGTTTGATTGCGGTACATCTGTGTGCTTAAGGTGAGTTTTCTTCACAGTCTATTACAGATAATGTTTTATTGGAGGTGGGGGTAAGATAGGCAACAAACAAGTCTACATCACATTTCTGATTGTGATGATGAAATTGTGTTGTGCTCGTCTGATTAGAAAAATACTATCTCGTATCGTATTCCTCGAAAAACGTTTTTTTAACTAGAACTATTTGAGATACAGCACAGAGATAGAAGCACATATTACTTATATGGGCATTTTGTCTACATGTAGGCTAACTATAACCATCGCATAACAGGTTAATGGTTAATGTGCTGCAGAGAAAAATGAAACATCAGCAGTACGTAATTGGTGATAACTGTCAGCATATTCACCATGCTATACTATACTTACAACCTCAAAATCTGGATTTCTTTATATGGTCAGGTGTTTTAGTTAATGAGAGATCCCTTACTCAAAATGTAACACGATGAAATATCTTTATATATGATCCCCCTACTACCATCCATAAAAAAAACATCTTTATGGCGTTTCCACTTCACAAGGCAAAAAACCAAATTACTTAACATTTCCACATTTATCATCAAAAAGAAAGTGAGGGACTAACTTATTGCACTTATGTCTCCACCACATATACTGTACTTAGAGGCTTTTTGCATGTCTGTCTTCAAAGAAATATTCCTCCTCCTGGTTTTTCCTTTTTTCCATTTTAGGTTTTTTTTTTAGATTTGAGTGTCCAATGTTGTACAAATTTGTGATTTTTTAAATTTTGTTTATAACAAATTGACCTAACTTGAAACACTGTATATTCCAATAACATTGACAACTCTCTGTTTTACCTCCAGTAAGACTGCAGAGACCTTGTGGTGCTTCTCTACCTGTGTAAGCTCACCTGACAGCAGTCCAGACCAAGAAACAAAGGTGGAAAACCCTGCAAGTTGTGTCATAATAATGCTCTGTGGCCTTAGCTACATCAAATCAATGCCTCACCAAGGCACAACCTCTGCTCAAACTGGGAAAAAAAGAAGGCTTTTGATGATTTACTCCTCCAGCCAACCAGCTGTGACCACTGCAACTACAGACACTTCTTTCCAACTGATATTTCCACAACTTTAAATCTCACATGTCGACACACAGAGCCAGCATCTAGCTGGGATCAGTCTGACAGGTGGAAAACTTCACAGGGACTGCTGGAGCTGAGGGATTCCTCCCTGATGAAAAGTACTGTGTTTTTGAAGGAAAGTTGCACTGCTAGACATGGACTAACCTTTACAACAAACATCCACACTTCTCTCCATCTGAGGACTGAGTCCCCCCTTTTCTCTGACCTGTGATCTATCTCTTTCTTTTTTCTCCTTCTTTCTTTCCTCCTTTTATTTTTTTTATTTCTCCCTCCATACCAACACCTCTCTCTTCCCCTTGTCTTCTTGCCCCCCCCCCAGTTGTCTCTCCTCGTCTTTGTTTCTCCCTCTCTCTGTGTTTGTGGGGTTTCTGTCCCCTTCCTGCTGCAAAGCTGGATTTCCTGCAGGTGAAGAATCTTAAGAGGAAGAGGAAGAGCAACTACAGTGTGAAAGAAACACAGATTCTCATCAGGGAGATTCACAAGAGGAGGGACGTGTTGTTCTCCAGACAGCAGGTGTAGATTTCCTATTTTTCTTCTTATGTAAACCAATAATGACAGACATGCTCTTTCAAAAAGCAAGTCACAAGTTAAAAAGAGTAAAGACCAATCAATCAACCGGGTCGATATATTGGCCGATATTAGTACATACATTGGTTATCAGCATATTATACGTCGGCTGCTACGTAAAGCGAAAGTGCAGTGCAGAAATGCCAAAATATGTTTAAAATAATTTAGAAGCTCCATTCTCGCCATTGTCCACCAGAGAGCAGTGGCACAGTATATTTTACTGCAACATATCCTGCTCAGTACATTTACCATCACAATTCTTAAAAAAAACTAAAACCAAAACAAATTTAAGAGATCCTTTTATAAACGCAGAAATATCAATATTGGTATTAGCCTCAAAAACTATCCTATAGTTTAGCTTTGTTATGTTTCATTACTGGCATCTCCATTACTAGGAATCTGCATTGCTAACACCTTTCTACAGACCTACAAGTACGTCTTCACTTGCTGCAACGCAACATTGTCGTCATGAAAGCCATGTTAGAATTGTCAGAATAAAACGATCTAATTGTTGTTTCTTGTTCTTCTTCTCTTCTCTTTGTGTGTGAACAGAACACAGCCATTAATGAGCTGAAGAGACAGGCATGGGAGGAAGTTGCACGAGGTGTCAATTCGCTGGGGGAGGGAGAGCTACGCACTGCTGCTGAAGTGCATTTATTTCTATGTTCAAATCATACTTTTATAGTTTTTATATTCACCCAGTCTTGATTCTTAGAAAGCTCACCCCCTCTAATCTCTTAAACACCAGCTCCTTTCCCTCCTGATCTCCTGTACAGGTGAAGCGTCGCTACCTGGACTGGCGTTCACTGATGAAGAGAAAACAGCTTCAGGCTGAGCTCTCCCTCTCCTTCTCCTCCTCCTCATCCTCGTCTGTGGCCCTGAAGACTGAGTATGATCAGTCCTCCCCTGAGCACGAGGCAGCTTCTGTGGGTTCTGGGTGTGACCAGCTGCTCGACCTCTCAGGCCTCCCAAAGGATTGTCACTGCGACTGGCCGGAGCTGGCGGCTTTCGGTGAGCTGAGTGGGCAGGCCATGATGGCACCGCCGGGTGTGAAGATGGAGGACGACGTCAGAGAATACAGAGTAAGAAACAGAAGCTCATCATCTACATCATGGTGTGTGTACAATAACAATACAAGACAGAAGCTTTGTTCTTACACCACAGGATCCCTCTATAGATTAGATATTCTGTTAAAATCTATTAAATACAGTTGCATGTAAATGAGTACAAAATTATTTTCTTATCAAACACCTTAATGCTTTTTGATACAGAGCTCATATTAACACTGTTCCTGTTATGAGAAGACAAGTAACCTATATTGGCATGCAAGTATTTGCTAATGTGTTAATTAGCTAAATGAATGTCCTCATCAGCAGAGGTAGTTATGTTTAACATATCACAGCATATTATGTAGTTCAAGTGGCTCTTGTTAGTACGGTCTTTTGATTGGGCTCATGTAGGTTCAAAAGGTAAAGATAAAATTAAATTAAGGATGTATTAATTAATTAGGATTTAATTTAAACATTAAATGTGACTTTTTCTGCATTAAGATCTGTTTTCAGATTAAATCATCATCTGTTGCCACTGTGGTATTTGTCTTTATAACAATCTTCCACATTAATTCCCTAATCTGATCTTCCACCCTATTTCTTAACAGTATTATTAACCTGTATACAGTCTATTAAAATTCTTCATGTTAACAGCCAGACAATATGCATTAGGAGGAGAAGTAATAGTTTTCTGTGTCGGATCACAACATGATCAGCTTGCTACATGTAAGCTGCAGCTGGAGTCTCATTGTTTTGGGGTGTAAATCATTAAGCAAAGGAACCGTTATGAGGGCCAACCTGAGATACAGAATACCACCTTAAAGTGACTCAAAACCCATTATATGCTAACACACAACTGTATTTAGTGACATTAGTATAAAAACTGCACAACATTCTTTATGTAGATAAGCAAAACCGAAGCTGCAGAGGCATAGATATCCTGATTTTTTTGTCACTAGTATTGGTCAAGCTCCAAAAACGCTGGATCCTACATTTCCTATAATGCAACTTGATTGCATCTTTCTTCATCTTTCATCAGGGTTATTTTCTCAGACTTTGGAAACCTCCCTCCAGAGCCACATTATACAGTTATTTTCACAGGCTGAGTAGTAGTACCTCTCATGATGATTAAGCTGAACTTCATGTGTAAAATCGGTGGAGTGGCCCTTTAAAGATCTCACTCTCTCCCTCTAGTTGGATGGTGATTGTGATGTGGGAGATGGAGAAGGAGAAATAGATGAAGATGATATTCCCTCCCTCCTCAGCGACATCGAGTGTCGTGGTGAGGGGCATGTTGGTGATGTTTACTCCCACAACGACTCGGGCATGCTCAGCTCCTCCAAGGCTCTGACCTCCACCTTCACCAGAGACCTACCACTCGCTGGTGACCTGGTGGGGATGCCAGCCCATGCTCTGGGTGGACTAACCAATCATGAAAATGTGGGAGCGGGGTTTCTGGCTGCTGTTGAGAAACAGCGGCTGGAGCTGGAAAAACAGCGCCTGGCTGTGGAAACTGAACGCCTGGCGGTGGAGAAAGAGCGGCTGGTGGTGGAAAAGGAGCGGCTTCGTCAGATGGAGGTAGAGAGGGAAAGGCTGCAGCTGGAGAGAGAGAGGTTACAGGTGGAGAGGGAGAGGCTGAGGCTTCTGCTCCTCAGCCAAACAGAGCATGTGGACTCCTCCTTTAACCTGCCGCCACAACAAGGCCCGCCCTCGTCCTCCACGTCTTCTTTATCTTCTAGTCATGATGGACAGAGGGACAGAGAGAAAGAAAGTAAAGGCTGGAGGTCAGTGGTGGATCTGGAGACAGAGAGGCTAAAACTAGAGAAGGAGAGGCTGCAGCTGGTGAAAGAGAGGCTGCAGTTCTTCAAATTTGAGGCCAGCAGACTGCAGATTGAGAGAGAGCGCCTCCATGTGGAGAAAGAGAGAATGCAGCTGCACAAAGATCATCAGGGCCACTGAGAGAAGGACTGATAAGAGAGAGAGAAAGAGGACGGTTGAAAGAGATGAATACATTTTTCACCAGCTTCCAGGGGGAACTTTTAATACTGAAAACAACCCAGAATATGTGGATTTACATCCCTTATCAAGTTTCCCCACACACATGTCCTTCAGGAAGGTGTGAGGCACTTTAATGTTCATTCCAGATTGGAATTTGGCCAAGGAGAAGACTGAGATGGAGGGCTGGCATATTTATGACCACCACGATAAAGCTGTGCCTTATGATGTCTTCATTAAATGGGTGACAGGACAGAAAAGATGCCATGATAATAAAATCTAGGATTTGTTTGGCACACGCAGCTGCTTAGCCCTGAACATATTTGATTTATAAAATGCGACAAGTTTTAACAGCTGTTCAGTGCCCCATCCAAATACACTAATGCACAAAACGTGCGGTATGAAACATTAAATGCTGGAGTATCAATGCAGCACATCCTTACTAGTGTGGAAATGTTTTAGAATGGTATATTTGAAAGAATGGAATCATGATGTCTTACTCAAATCAGTGCCAATTTATCTACTGCATGGGTGCTTGCCTATATAATTTATCTTCCAACACTGAAAAAACAAAAGTACACAGAGAGATTTTTATGCTATTTATGTTTTTCTGTGAAGTCCTTGTGTTAAAATATTGTTTACACAGTAATGTTTGTGACTTTGTACATTTGTCAACCAATTTTAAACTGATATTTCACCTTTGCTATTTTTCACAGCAGACATTTTGACTTGTCATAGCAGGAAAAGCACAGGTGTGTTGCTAATAACATTAACTATGTCTCTGTTCTATTCAAGTGTCCCAGTAAGCTGTGACAGTGAGCCAACATGCACAATATCGGGACCCTGAAACTGAAGCAGCTAAATGGAATGCAGCCAGCATTTTATATTTTTCACACCTGTGCTTTTCCTAGTGCAACATGTGAAAATGTCTTCTGTGAGACTTGGTGTTTTAGCCAGTAAGATTTGCGGACTTGGAAAAGAGACTGAACATCTGTATGAGCAGCTACTGGAAGTTTGGTGTGCATGGTAGAAAATTATGAAAGTGAAAGATTCCTTTAACGGCTATGTTTTCTTCGGCTTATATTTTCAGTTCTGCTGTGCTAGAAATATACTGTGAAGTGTTACTGGCTACTAAAAGCTATATTCTGCTACTACAATATAGTATGCCTTTTGGTTATGTTGATTTAAACAGTCACCTCTTTTTAAATGTTTGTCCTGAGTTAACACCAGTTTGTCTCTTTAAACCACTTGATATCAGCTCACATGACCTGGCCAGCAGTCCTATTTTATTATTTTCATGTATTATAATTATATCCCTGATATGCACATATATATGTATTTATACATATTTTTTATGCTTTCTTACTCAATCCCTGTGCCTCTATGTTAATAACTTTGAATAAAGTTGGTTGAGGAAAAGAAATGTGACTTCCAGACAAATCTTGTAACGATCAGAGTTGAATAAAATCTGTGTTACATATTCAAGCCCCAAAGTACTGCTGCTGACGACCAGCCTCTGTGGTCTCTCTCTTGCCTTTATTTTCTCAGCATTGCCTTTGAAAAATAATGGTAAAAGAGAATAAGAAGATGATTAATTTTTTTTGTCTCCTGTATTGATGCTCCTCAGGAAGCCTATCAGGGGTTCCCTGGATCAATGCAGTCTAATAAGAAGAGACGAGCGTTAAAAATCACTTTGAGAGCGTAACACTGCATCTCTAAAGAGTCAACTTTTGAAGATTTCAGTAAAGCTGATGTAACCCAGTGACACTCCTGCCTTTCGTTTTTGCATTTCCTATTTAAATTGTTGTGAGGCAGGAAAGTGTGGACCTAATTTTTTACTGCAAAACTAGAGCCACAAACTCTTACCTGAAGAGAGACAATAAAGCTGGCCAGTTTGAGATGACAGTGAAACATCTACATCCATAAGTAAACTCTAAAATCACCTGTGCTTCTACAGATCCTTACACACACATGCAGACACACAGACACAGACAGGTACTCAAAGCTGGCAGATCAAATCACAAAGACTAGTTTATTTTACCGTCTAAGGGTTATTTTGTTGTCTGCCTGTGAGATGAAAGCTGTATAAAAGGGCACTTCTTTAGCTCTGTCTGGATTTAGAACTGGTGTGAAAATCCACTGTATTGTTATGAAAAGGGTCCCTCAGCACTGGAGGCCTGCAGTGACTCGACCCACTGCTGCGTGGACTGTCTGATACATGGCAGCTGAGGCCAGAGGTGGAGAAAAAATTACTACAATATTTCCCTTCTGGTACTGAGTCAGACTGATAGTTTAAATCCACATTTATTATTGCCTACTTTACCTATTACAATAATGTAGTCAGGTTGTTAAAATGAAAGAACAACCTCAAGGATTCTTAGAGAGCCGAGTGGAGAAAAAGCTGTAAAGAATATATATAATAAATAATACTATGCTACTAAATATACTATGATGAAACATTGTCTCTGTGGTCCTCTGGCAGACTGTTCCACAGATGGCAATGATAAAAGTAAAAGCTGCCTGCCCATAGGTCACTCTCACTTGGTACAGCTAAAAGGTCTCTGCCCATGGATCTAAGGGGTCTAATACCTTAAAAGCATGTTTGACATTCAGTATACTCAGGTGTTTTGAGATTTGAAAAACAGTGGGTGGACCTTAGAGATGATCTTAGGTCTATGTGAGCAGGCAAGCTGCAGAATTTTGAACAATTCTCATGTTTTCTTTTTCTTCCGCAGTTTAGATGGGATAGAAATACAGTTACTAAGCCAAGCCTGCTGGTAATAAAATCATGCATTTTCTATATCACCTATGTTAAAATGCTCAACATGTGACACTGTTAACATGGACTATGGTGCTTGTGATCAGGTCCAAAAACAAAAAAAAGTGCACAAAAAGTGATTTTGTTTTTTCCCTGTTCAGATGTAAGAAATCTTGATTCACATAACATCATCAATACAGGCAATTATAATATTGATGAGGCTTACATCAGTACATAACACTTAAAGATATAGCTGTGTGTCATCTGCATAGTACTGAATATACACTCATTACTCAGTACTGAATATTCACCCTTTTTTGGGGGGAAAGCTAGCTAAAACTAATGTAGTCTAATAAACAGTCCTGCAATAAATCCTACCTTCATGAAGGTTATAATTTTCAGTCTTTGTTGAAACTGTCTTAGAGAGGTGCTGATTAAACTTTATGTTCCTTTAGGAGGCTGTAGTTTGTGGTGCTGTAAAAAATGTATCACAGTCTACTCAGAGGTGTATTTAATCTACTTTCTTTACATTGGTCTATCCATAATCTAATAAGGATTCTGGTCTTGACACTGTAGTTAAATCAATTTCTGGTGAACTTTGTAGGGTTTGAGATTGGTCTGAAGTTATTCAGAACTAGGGAACCATGCTTTTTCAAAGAATGCCATTATTAAAACACATGCAATTATCACATACACACAATTTTAAATTGTTTTATTGGATCAAAGAGCATGAAGGTATGAGGTCCATACAGAGAATATACAGCTGACATGGCTCAATTTAGAGTGGCTGACGCTGAACTGCTGTACATTCTGACACAGAGTGGATGGGCAAGAGATATTTAAGGCTTTCGGATTAATACACAACCTAAATGTTGTCATCTTGTTTTTGAAATATTCAGCAAACTCATCACATTGAGGAGAGAACACGATATTGTTGTGGCCCTAGGGCATTGGATTAAGAGGCTGTCAGTAGTTTTAAAAAGCACTCTGCTGCTTTTTGCACCCAGATTCAAAAAATTAACTTGATGTGCACTTATAATGACATTACTGAAGTCTTTCTTTCTCTGTAAGCCTCTCTACAATTTCTCCTTTGTTTTGCAGATGAAGAGAAGGTGACTTGCGCTTATGTATGTAATTTGACCTGATCCTGAGGGTCAGTGGTCACTCCGACGACTCCTAGTTTACATTTAATAATGTCAAATATATTTATCACAAGATGAGGGAATACTTGGTGGCAAAGCAGCAAATATTTATTTTTCACTGTGAGTGAAAAGATCTATGATAATCCTCCTGAACCAAATCCTTTGGTTTTTAATCAACTTGTAATCAGTTCCATTTGATTCACTCTTTAATCAACTGAAAATATTTAAGTCACACTTTTCAGGTGGTATTAAAATTAATAAAAATCTGATTTATTCCTCATTCAGTCAGAAACTGATATTTGTATTAATTCAACCCTACAGAATCACAGCTTTGTGTGTTCATGTGTTGTCATTTTATGTCTTGTCTGTATGTCTGCAAGTCTGTATACAGGAAAGCTAAGTGTGTACTGTATGTAGTAAACACATTTCTCAGCAGTCTTGTAATAAATAGACCACAACACCACCAGCAGCAACAACAACAGCAACAACAAAATAGCATAGGGATGAGCTGCCTGTGTCTGCTAAGTGTTGGTGGAATTCAATTTCCTATCCGATCATGAGAGACGCCTCAAAGAAAACATGAGAGCAGGGGAGGTGGTCATGATGGGAGAGGAGCTGTGGATGAGAAATCAGGGTTTGAGATGGATTCCCCTGAGAGAGGGATGCAAAAAAATGGAGAAATTAAGTATGACGGGGGAGGGAGGATAAAGAGAACGAGAAGAGGAATATAGAGTGAGAATAGAGGAGAAATGAGGAGGGGCTGAACGGGATGGGGGATAATGCAGAGCTGAGAGAGGGAAAGACAGAGACTGAGAAAGAGGACATCAAATGTGCCAATGAAAATAAAAAGGTGAAAAGGCTGCTGTCACTCTGCAGCAACGATAAAAGAGGCAGATTGAAGGTGTGTGTGTGTGTGTGCACGCGTGCATGTGTGCATTTGCACGTGAAGGTGCAAGGTTAAAAGGGTGGCAGCAAAATGTTATTTTGCTTCATCAGGTAAATGGGAAACACTTGTCAGTGATAACCCAGCATTGTATGTGAGTGTGTGTGTCTCTGTGTGTGAGAGTGTGAGTGAGATGGGAAATAATGGGAAATGCTTGTCAGTGGTGGCTCTGCATTAGGAGTGTTAGGTCCCCATGGATTGAAAAAAAGGGAGCCCAAATGACAAAATCGCAGCAGGGAATTTAACCCTGTTAACTGGTGGTGTACAGCAAAAGAGACTGTGCAGCGAGAGGCTTCACATACATGCAGAAAATATACACATAAAAACTTTGGTGAGGATTAACATTCCAATTGTTCTTGGAGACATCTCATAGCCGCTGAGTAATTGATGTGAATTCTGGCTGTGATTTGAATTTGCTCTCCTGATAAATCCTCCACCATAGCTGCGTTGTAATTCTCAACACCCTGACTAATACAATAAAAATGTTCAGCTAGGTTAATGGCTCATTTAAAATTTCTCAACAAATGTCATTTTCTGCCATGCTAGTGGGATAGCTCTGGGGATGGCAATGTCAAGCTGTCGTCCACTTTGGTCCAGACGGAAATATAATAAATAATATAACGACTGTTGGACAGATTGGCACATTTTGTAAAGACATTCGTTCCCCAGATGATGAATCCAACTGACTCTGGTGATCCCCTGACAGTCTAGCTCCATCATCAGATCAAAATTTGTATTTATATCTTAAGTTTCTGACCAAATACCTTCAAAACTAATGACATATTCCCATCAGCCTTAGGTGGACTTTGAGTTTAGTGCTAATTATCAAATATTAACATGCTAACACACTAAACTATGGTAAGTAAACATTATACCGGCTAAACATAAGAGGTGTCCAGACTTACTGTATTTTTGGCACCTAATAGTCATTTAATATGATTTTTCTCTATCAAGGTAATGCAGTAGATTTCAGATGGCTGCAGGGTATTTGTTTTCCAAGAAGATGGTACAACAAATGATAAAATTAGTCAGTAAAAGAGCTGAGTAACACCTCAACTTGCTATTCTATAATTTCTTTCTTCAATAAATGCACAGCTGTCAGAACACTTGTCATCAACACCTGTGTTCAAACTTATACATTATTGATTACTCAAGCTGATATCTTTGATATCTTTTAATACTGTCTTAATAACAGTTCTGAGTCTTGTAAAATAATTCAGCTTATTAAAAAAAAGTCACTATTACATTTGTAGAATGCATAACTCAGTTTTATCCATTGATGCCATTAATAGTAACCCCATAGCTCTCTGCTTTAGTCAGCATTCCAGTAGTAGTACTAGTATCACATTTGAGAGACCAAAACTTTATACACATTGACTGCTTTTCTGTGATATAACACAGATTCTTACTGTATTCACCTCATGTGTGATGCAAAATAAGCTTTGGGTTTCTAGTCCATTATACTGTACATGATACCCTAGATATCCTACTGCATTGTTATAATAAATAAAACAAGAGAAGACGTCAATCCAAAATGGTGAATAACGTCACCACTATGATTTGACTGTAAATGAGGGCGGCAGGCTGGCTGCAGCACAGAGTGTAGGAACAGGATCAGTGGATAAATAACCACACAGACAGAGCAGGTTCAGCATTGATGTTTTACTAGAAAAAGAAACCAAATGGAAATACAGAAACAAAGGAAGAAAGAAAAAGTGTGTTAAAGCCAGAGTGTTGACAGTCCAGCAGACAGCTTTTTTCTGTCTATGCATGAAATCTTGTGTGCTGGAGGTGGCAAGGAAATAAACACAACAGTATCATGTATAGTTCAACTGCCTGGTGTGGTGATAGCTAGATCAGTGTTGACTGTCTCTTTGCAAATGTATACACTGTAGAAACCCACTATTTCTCTCCTGCTGGATTGCTGCAGTACTGCTGCACTGATCCCCTGGGCTGAGAGGAAGTGATTGGAAACTGTCCACCTTGTTTGTTTCAAGAGGGTTGTTGTTTGAGATACTTGTTGTTTTAATATATGATTTTCCATTTATGCTTTTTGTGTTGAGTTTGATTTGAATACATTTGATGCAGGAATGATGCATGATGAGGTATGTGTGTGAGTTTAACAAAGAAGTGGAGGTTTTTCTGTTTTTTTGTGAAATGTTAAAGTTTACAACGTAAAAGGTATGCAATGTTCAGAGCAAAGAGCCAGAAGAAACTCAGAGTGTCAATTGGTGTCTCGAGTTCTCAATTAATCTCTACCCCATTGTTCTGCAGTGTATCAGGGCAGAAAATAAAGTCATTTGTCATTGCTGAGATGCACTTTTCACAGAGAATTCTGTCTTACAGCAGGACAGAAGGGGTGGGGTGATGGTGGTGAAAGCAGAAGAAACAAGGAAGATTTGAGAGGTGGGAAGTATCGCACAGGAAAAAACAATAGAATAAAAAAAACAAAGAGGACAAGGAAGAATAGAAGATTTGAGCAGGGTAGAAAACACAATACTTCATTACTACATACAGTATCATCATATTATGACACAATCTCTATGTAAGTATCACCACCATGCTAAGTTGTGTTACAGCAACATAAGTAAGTTGCAGTAAGTGGATGTGCCAAAAACAGGCTACCATAAGATATATAACCGATTTTTAAAATTTTGTAGGATTGATTGATCTTGCCTGGCACGATGGATCCAATCATGTCCCCAAAAAGTGCAAACCCTGCTCAGTTTGAACTCGTGTTGGATTGCAATCTGTAGCTGACTCACATCTGGCGAGAACGCAAATAACAAAAAGCACTGAGGCGATACGAAATGCAACACAAATGCTACACCCTCCAAATGTCAGACAGCATTGTTTCCCTACAGTACAGTAATCACAGTGGCCCATCCTCTCCAGAGGCCTGCCTAAAAGAGTTCTCATTGTATCTGCTTCAGTGTTGAATACTGGCATCTACATGCTGTTTCAGGGGCCTTTGCAGCCCACCAAGAGAAGACTTTGGGGTAAAAACACTGTTAGACAATGAAAAACAGTGAATAACTACTTGTGAAACAGACAGAAATAAAATCGTCTGAACCTCTCATGGTGATCACTCTGAGCTGACCCTGTGTGCGCGTGCGTTTCTATGTGTGTGTCCATGTGAGTGCCAGATGGACATTCAGTGTTGAGTAGGACACACAAAGACTGTGGCATATTAATATTCTCAAGTTATCAAAAAACAGCCATGTAACAGAATGTATGCCATGGCCTCTGACAATCTGTGATCAATGTTTTCTATAGCTCTCTATAGACGTATAGATATATATTTATTTGTATTATATATAATATGTAGATTTATAAAAAAGATTTGTTCTTAATTACAAGTGTGGCATTTTTCTTTTATATTCATTATTGCAATGAATTGTTATCTAAGATGATTAAAAAAGACAAGTGAGTTCTGTTTTGCTACGCAGTTATTTACAAGAGTTTTAAAAAGCAAGCTTTCTGATATGGTACCTTTCCCCGGCCACTGGAAAAGACTGAGGATCTCAAATGACAACCAAACTGCCCATTAGGGACATTACTTTTAGAGAAATTGAAAATTATACCTAGGTCTTTTGTAGTTCAAGTCAAATGAAGCATACACAGCATAGACCAGTGGTTCTCAACCTTATTATGGCCCTTGAAACAAATGGTTTACTACTCTAGTCACCTGTGGGGGGAAACGTGCAAAGAATGATGAACTCTGATTTGCCTCTTCCATTGCCTGGTTATTTGGATTAATTATTCAAGAGGACACAGAGGCTGAATTTGTTTCCACAATTGAATGGTTTTATCCCAATTGTTTTAAACACCATATTTATTCCCATTTCCTCCATCATTCATTTTGCAAGCTTCTATAAGGGTTCAGGTTGAGAAGCACTTTGTTAGGTAGCCATATGAGATCTGCCCATTTGTTTTATTTTTTCTTTCCATCACTGAATATACAATTTAAACCTTGCCTTTGCCACTCGACAAAAAGTAATAATCAATTTGCTATTTAGCATTTCTACTGTCATGACGATGCTGTTGATGAAGGACTTCTTTAATTACTACTGTTTATTTTGTTTTCTTTTACAAACCCCTGTGAATTCTGTGGCCGAGATCAGTCACACGTGTTTCGAGGTTACTTCTGTTTTATATTGGCTGATTATCTCGAGAAATCATTCTATATGCGTAGTAAGAAAGCATTTTCATTCAGTTGGAACAGTCCATGGCAAAGTAGTGGGTTTGCACAGTCCGAACGTTCAAGGTTACAGTTTTCTGGTCTTCTAAGGGTGATAATATCTGGCACTCTCTGCAGGCAAGTTAAAAGATGACGATGACCACGATGATGATTATGATGAAAAAGATGCTTTGTAGTCTTAGTAAGGCGTTGTCAAGGGGTGTGGCTTATTGGCCAACATCGTCCAATGAAGAGCAGGAACAGAGTTGTTTGGTTGTCTTTTTTTTCACTGTCAGCTGTTATCATCATCTTTATCACTATCATCATCATGATCAGTTTTGTGGTCATGTTCACAGCTCATAGTTCATTTCATGTAAGTCTGTGCTGGCTTTCCTGTCGGTTTGTCGATATCAGGATGGTATCCTCCCGAAAAAAACCTAAAATGAATGCTGCAGGCAAGTGTGATAGTCATAGTTGTCCTTTGTTTTTGTTTTTCTCCACTGTTCACTCTACAGTTTCACTTGTCTCTTGTAAAATAAGTCAATGGCAGCAGGAAAGTGAGATGATGATGCGCAGTGTGTGTTTGTGTATTCAAGTGTGTAAAAATGTGTGTTCAGTGTCTCTGTATCTGAGTATTTGCATTTGAGTATTTGTAATTATATGCATGTTTTTATGTGTGTGTATGTTATGCATGAAAATGGTATGTGTGTGATTGTATTGTATGCGTCTGTGTGTGTGTGTGTCCTTGTCGAAGTCTGTATGTTTGTGTGTTGTTAAGGCACGGCAGGTGTTTTTGGTTTTCAGGGCAGTCCGGAGGAGACCACTGCAAGGCCGGGGTGTCGGAGGGAGGCGTGGCCAGCATGCACGGCTTTGGGGCAGTCTGGCGTCAAGACGCGGCCATTCTCCCCCACACTTCCTGTGATGGACAGACGGGCCTTGTTCCGCATGGCTTCAGAAAAAGACAGCTAATAAGAGGAGAGATGGAGGGGAGGGCGGAGAAGACGGTGGAGATGGCAGAGTGGAGATTTTGTTTGAAAAAAAAAATCACCTCATAGGCATAGAAACTGCACAACAAATGCAACCTCTGGCGTGACGACAGAAATTTCTATACAAACACGTGCACAAAAAATGCTTATACATGCATGTGCCTGTACAAACACTGTACACATGAGTACGCTAACAATTCGAAAGGTCTGAGGGTGCAGTCCCACACATAGTTGAAACAATACTGTGAAAGTTTTGCTTTTTTATTTGTGTTGTTTTAAGGCTCACATTATAAGGAAACTAGTGCTTTTGATAATCAATTCATTGTTGAAGTAATTTTTCAAACAAAAAGTGCCAAATATTTGGTGGTTCCAGCCTCTCAAATGTATGGATTTGCTACTTCTATCCGTTCTTTATATTTTTGTAAATTGAATATGTTTGTGCTTTAAACTGTTGGTTGGACAAAACAAGCAATTTGAAGGTGTTATTTTGGGTTTCAGGAAATACTCACGGTCACTATTTTCTGACATTTATTAATTAAAATCATAATGACAAATTAATGATGAAAAATGTCATTAGTTGCAGTCCTGAAGAAAACTGTATTTTGTAAGTAAAAGTCACATGGACAGTAAACTACTACCGCCACTTGTTTAATGGAGAATTTTAACTTGTTTTTCTGAACAGAATTCAACACAAGTTGCTTTTAAAAGAGCATAGATTAGCATTTTCAGGTATTCTCCATACACTTATTTGTTGTACGTCAAAGTTTGAATGGCATTTTTCTCCCTGTTGAAACAAACTGAACTACAGGTAGAAATGCTCAAGACTTGACATTTGAATTACTTAAAACAGGCATGGTGTGAATGCACCCCAAACTACACATTCAAATCTCACTAAAAGGCTACCACACTGTGCAAATGCTACAGTAACATAGTTTTACTGAAGGCAAAAGTAAATGTAAAAGCAGGCAACAATCAACAAACATGTACATAGTAGACGAGAGGATTTGGGTTGTAGACATCTGCATTTCATAGGTGACCATGCATTTTTGGGTTCTGGGTTTCAGTAATCTGAAAAATTCGGGTGAGGATTTGAAAGGATTTGGAAGGTGAGGAGTTTGGAAAGACAAAAGGAAAGCATGAAGGAGTGACTTTTCTTTTAAGGTTTCAGATTTATAGAGAGGGAGTGACTGACTATACTGCTCAGAGTAGGGCGACACTTCACACAGACAGGCTACTCTGTGATGTTTCAGTGAAGTTTGTGCTGCTGCTGCCGGATGAAAACCTCATATCTCTGACAGCCAAAAAGCTTTATTTTTCCGATTGATTGCATAATCTGAGAACATGTAATGAGTTACATGGGTGTTGTTGGTGCTCTATAAATGATGCTAGGAAAGAAAACAAGGCTCAGTTTCATCTTCGATTTCTGAAACATTGCAAATTAATGTCTTTTTAAGGCCTTTATGCAGTATCTAGTCTTGTAAAAGCCACTTTTGGATATATGAATTAAATGACAATATCTGAACACAGGTATTTAGATGTACTAGTTTGCATCTATAGAACAGTTTAATCTGCATTTACAAACAGTCAACTTTGTTCTGTAATACATTGCCAGAAACAGACAAAAGTTTGCCCCCCTTCTCTTTTAATGAGTGCTGTCATGCTGATGTACAGCTCAATTTAAAACTGAAGAGAAAATACAGAATAGACTGCTCTAAAAGGAACATCTAAGGCTATTTTCGAGGAACCTACATTTGTTTTTAGATGTTTTGGATCGTATTATTGCATCTTGGAACTCATTTTGATGATTAAAGTTATAGAAATATGGCGTACGTCCAGAGCCTTTCAAAGCAGACAGCAATCACGGAGGGAATGCTGTTAGCTGTGGTAAACCTTATACTTCATTTAAAGTTGGCACCATTACCTTTACACAGATAATTGCCAATATTTAGTGTACTGCATTTAGCTGTCTTTATTTTGGCATCCTGGGTTGATCCTGCTAATTATCTTAAGGTGATCATCAAATATGACCTTATAATACCTCTGAAAGGGTTTGTTAAGCAGATCATCAAATTGAAGTCCAATGTTTCCTTTGACTTCAGTTAATTACTCTTTTATATCAATAAATATGAGTCATGTTTTTACAACAACATCACTAAGTAGCCGTTCTATATGAAGTGTTTGCTTCATCAATTATTCCTCTGCATTAACACTAAGGTAACTGGGCTGTTTTAAAGTTGTCAGGGCTGGAATAAGTCAGACTGCCTGTTTGGACCGTCTACAACAGGGGTGCACAACTCCAGTTTATGGATGTCACTTTGAAGGTACAATATATGAATAGGAAACGGTGCAGACTATTAGCCACCAGAGATGGGAAAGATCAATTCAGCAGGAGTAAACTAACTCTAGCTATTGTGCACAGAAGATTTATTGACCCTGGTTTGTCAATGGTAAATTAAATTCACATGTATACACGAAATACTTCTAGTCTTGGTCTGCCCAATTTATATTTGTAATTAAACACCTAATAAATGCCGATCTATGAGTGCATACCATGGTAATCAAAATAAAACCACCAATACTATTTTGATTAGCCGCTGTGATTAACTATAGTCAGGACTAGAAGTCAAAATTAGTTAATATTTTTCCCCATAATAGATTGACTAATAATTAAGAGGACAGGAACCATTTGTACTTTGTGAAGGGATTCAAATTTAAAAATACTCACAAACAGTCAATCAACTGATGGCTGCAGGTTGACTAATATCTATGGACAAAAATTAAAAGCAATTAAAAACGGCTGCTGGGTAAAAATTCTTCTTGCTATTTTATTTGTTCCCTTAATAACTTAAACTTCCCTGATAATACATTTTACCTGAATGGAAGGAGATTAAATCAGTATTTCAAGGGTAATGTTTGAAACTTTGCTCAAGCTGTCAAAAGCCTCAGTCTCACCCTAAATTGGTCTGAATTGGCTCAGTGTGAACTGACTTCAAAAGGCTCTTAACCAACAGGGGATTTCATGTATGTTCATGCCCAGCTCGCAAACACTTCACCCATATGTCTTTCTGACATTGCAGTGGTGCTTGAGGATTTACTAGTCTAGGTATGAAAATTATGGTGGACATCCACTGACATAAAAACAACTTAGTAGTGTTTTTATTCCTGAGATATTTATCACATCATGGCTGAAAAAGTTTTAGTCAGACTCGAATCAGTGATAATTGGTGTCCACACATTAGCTAATTAATTTGTAGCTAGAAGCAGTCACAGATGTTAATGAGGAACACCACAGTTTTTGCTCTCAGGATAGTGAAGTACCAATGTAGACTACTGCTACAGCCTTAAAATAGTTTAGCCAAGATAATATTGAAACATTAGAGGAAAATCTTAACTGATGAGTTTTAGGTATTAGAATGAATAAACTTGAAACTTTTATAATGTATGCTGATTATTATTAGAACTGATATATCAGGAAGTCCCTTTACATTCATTCATGTTTTGTTGGCGTCAATAAAAACTGGACCAAAGTATTTAAGTACAATATTAACGCTAAAATAATTAGTCAATTAATTGATTAGCCCATTGACATTAAAGTAATTGGAAACTATTTTGGTAATTGTTTAATTCAAAGTCATTTCAAGTCATTTATTAAAGCAAAAATGCTAAACAGTTAGTCAAATAGTTTCATCTTCTCAATTGTGAGGAAGTGGTGCTTTTCTTTGACTTATGTGACAGCACACTGAATATCTTTGGGTTTTTGACTGTTGGTTGGACAAAACAAGCAATAATTCATTGGGAAAATAATTGGCAGATTAATTGATAATGAAAATAATTGTTAGTTGCAGCCCTATACAGTATATAACAATGTATTTAAAACAGTGCTAGCCCCTGAGGATGGAGTTGTGCCTCCCTGCTCAATTATTATTTTGCTAACTATTAGCTAAAATTACAATGCAGGTGCCTAGTCATCAGACAAGAGCATCACCATCAATGTCATCATCACCATCACCATCATCATCATCATCTGCAGCCAAAGACGATGGAACCAAATCTGTTGTCACACAAATCTAACCCCAATCTAGCCAGGGGTGAAGTGCTAAAGAAAAAACAAACAAACCCAACAGTAACAAAGCTTAAAACAATTTAAGACCAAAAAATCTAAGAAAATATTAGGCCAATAAATAAACAAAACAGCCAAAATAAGTTTTCTGAAACATAAAAAGCTACATTGGTTCCACAATGCTTGACCACATCTTCATCACCACATAACGAACAACACGGTTGCGTGGGGCTGCTGTGTCAGCCTCTACATCGACAATACAGTAATCTACAGCACCACCACCATGATCAACACCACCATTACCCCACCTATATGGGAGCCTCTAAATCCTACCCCTATATCTTGACCCCCTCGGAGCCGTACACGTTGTACCCCTCCCTATAAGTGGCTAGATTCTGGGTGCTGGGGGAGGGGCTGGGGCAGTGAGGGGGGCTAAGGTCCACCTTCATGCGCTTGGCTTCGGCCCGTGACTTGTAGCAGAACTCGACCAGGGCCACCAGCATGGCCAGGCCCAGGCCGCCCACAAGGATGTAGAAGACCCCGGCCACGTTGGACAGGCTCAGAGCCTGAGACGACTTGTCCTGGAGAGAAGGAGTTGAATGGGGTTTGGGAAGGAGTGACGGACGAGGAGAAGGAAGAGTCGAGGCCAGGTGATGAGGTAAAGGAAGCAGCAGAGGTGTAGAGTTAAAAGGAGAAGGGGTCGATGGGAAAGGAAAAAAAAGAAGGGAAAAAGGTGAAACATTTGTAAAACAAAAGGGAGGGAAGGAGCAGAGTAGGTTGATGATGGAGGATTAAAAAGAAGACGTATGATTAAGGAGAGGAGAAAGGCAGGTGGGATGAGAGATGGGAGAAGAGGAGAATATTGGGAGTAAGAAAGCAGGAGAAGGAAGTGAAGGAGGAGTAGGGTATATGGAGAAAAGCAATAAAGTAGGAGGTGAGAGTATGAGAAAAGAGGTGGGAAAAAGCATACAGAAAATAGGGTACAGTGGGTTAGACACAGAAATGGAGATTGTCAGAGAAAAAAATCATTTACTGTCAAATTCTGGTGTTTTACTGTTGCAACTTTACAATTCTATGCTACTGAAATTATGAAACATTTAGCAATTTTACAATTTCATTCTACTTCTACAACTACAATCAATACTACTATCACCACAACAGCTACTACATACAGTACTACACATCTGTAACAGTCAATACAACTACAGAACATCATACATTTCTACAACTGTAACATAGTGATATCAAAGCAGCTTAAATCAACATCTAATTTAAGTCAAACAGAGAAATAAATCACAGAGCAGGCTTTAATCTGAGCGGTGAAGACATTTCACTGCATTTTTAATGGAATTTAAAGGCTCCATTAGTCTAAACATCTACAGTAGAGCAGCTCCCATGGTGTATATTGTAAAAATTGTGAAAATCTTCCTGTTTAAGAATTTATTTTCTCATTTGAAACATAACAGTAACAAATGTTTTAACTGAGGAGACAGAAGTTTATAAGTTAGCTGTAGCAAATGCTGTTAAAAAAAATATGGTAACGCTTTATCTCACAGGTCCATAGTTTTCTACAAATTTTGTAGGAAATTCCCTGAATAGAACTATATAATTTTCTCTGTTAATGTTCGAACTATAGGGGAAATGCAGAAGTTCTGCAGTTAATTTAGTTCAAACTGAGTCAGCTGTATTGACCTTAGAAGCAGCTGTTGATTTCCAGAGGAAAGAACTGCTCCACTTAAACACAAGTAATTATTAATTCAGTATTAATTTATTATTATATTTATACTTTATTCTCCATATATGTTATATTGTACGCTCACCTGTTGACAAAATTCACTTTTTTGAATGTTCAGCTGACCTGCTGTGCACTGAAGTCTTTATACACTAGTAATGAATTTGTATTAGCCTAAATATTTACTTGTAAGTGTACAAATTGAACATTGCCCTTTATTTGACCCATAATTATTAACACATAACAGAGTTTTTCAGGAAACAGGATATTATTTAAAAAAACATATGCACCTGTAAAATAAAGCACTACCACACATTACTCCAAGTTATGGAAATAAATAGATAGCCTAGTCCTGATTAAATAAGTTACTAATGATAAAGAAACATTCTGGCATTCTAATCTGGTGGATGAGCTTCAGGCTACCAAAAATGCTCTAGTGTATGAAATCAAAACAAAAACATGAAAGTGAAAATTGGCTGATGATAATCAAAATTTACATTATATTTCTAATACTAACTGTAATGAATATGGGATTGCCACAGATTGCTACAGAAACTGAACACGAATTTGAGTTCATCTGATGAATATTTAGGAAAATGTGGTCCATCATCAAAATAGAAAATCACTATTGGACAGTTTAGTCTACTGTGGACATTCAAGACATGTTTCAGGCTAATTGAGAATATTGTTATTGCTAAAACAGTAGTTGCAGTAATCTGGAGCGTATTCAGGATGAGAGTTTCAGGCTAGCGTTTTGTGGGCCGCAGCAGCGTGAGACTGACCTTACTTCCAGAGTCCTTGGGTCCACACTCTCCCTTGTCATACCACCATTTGTTTTTCAGTTTGTCTAAGACGCCTGCTTCGCTCAGTTTCAAAACTGCAAGGTTTACTGGGGTTCTTCGCGTGTAAAAATAACATAAATAACATCATAGGTCATGTTATTTTATGTTATTAGGGTATTTCACATTTGCATTGCACAGCTCAGTCACATAGAAAGGTACTTTTGTTCAGATCAAGTGACCTAGCATGGATCCCACTGAGTACATGTGTGTATGCTCGTTGAGGAGGGGCTTGGGGGGAGCAAGGAGCTAAGGCGAGCTACAGACATATGAATGGGACCCACCTTTGTCACTTCAGGTAACACACCCATACTGCCCCAGCTGATCTTACACTGAACCAGAGGCAAGTACTGTTAAGCCAGGACTATTGGCGTCAGGCTAGCACTGTGCTATGACTGGGAGAGTGAGCTACAGTGAGACAGGTTTGAATGTGTAGCCGAGGATTTCATAAACTCTACAGACTTTGAAGGCAAGAGGAAACTTCTGTCTTGTTACAGGTATGATCTTTTCTTGTAGCACTTAGATAGCACTTTGTTTCCCTAGTAAATATTTTCACTGCGAGGCAACTGTCAGGTCAGTCAGTTGTTCCACCACTTTGGTCCAGACTAAAATATCTAAACTATTGGATGGCTTGACATGCAATTTGGATTTTGGTAACTTTGTCATCAATATTTGCAAAACTAATGAACATTTCCAATTCTCAATTTAGGTATTTGCTTTATTCCAAACAAGACGGGTATATGATATTCTAAAATGCTACTGTTCCTACTGTTTATTATATGAAAACACGAGAGGTGGGAAATGAACAAGTAAAGAAATCACATTACAACCCTGCTAAAACATACAGAAGATAACAAGAATCATTTCAGGACCTAAAAAGTAACAAAGGAGTGCATAAATGTTTAATCTTTAACACAAGAGAGAAAACTGAACCGGAAAAAAAAGCTCCAAATAGAATTGTTAAAATCTGACAAACGAATAAGAGATGTAAGAAACTTTATCCTGTAAATGCATTCTGCTGCAATCAATTATTCATCCTCCACTCTGCCTCAAGTCAACCTGAGCCTAAAATAATCTGAGAGCTACAATTACACTTGGGTCTCGTTTTTCCATTTAACGTTTAAAAAAAAAGTTTCATCTGCCGTGTACTTGAGCAACAGATTCTCAGTTGTAGGAGTGATGAGGTTCAGTTTGGTGTCTCTCTGTCTTTCTTGCAATTTGACTCTCACTCGAGTCTTTCCTTCTTTTCTCTCCTCTCCCCAGAGCTGCCACTAGGGGGCGAATATTCACGTCTTGACAGCAATTGCTCTCGTTATTTTTCCCCCTATCCATCACTGAACCCTCTTCCCATTACCTCGTACTCTGTCCTTTCAGAGAGGCATTACCACATCAGTGGCAAAATGGTTATTATTATGAGGTGTGCTTGATTCATCTGGGCAGGCATTCACCCGCAAAGGGGACATATTGTATTTCTCTGCATGACATTGAAAATGAACAATAATTTTTTGGGTCTCTAAAATATTCAGCCAATTGGTTTCTTTCAAAAATGCCTTTAATTTTTGGGGGCTTTCTGTGTCTCAACAAGCTCAAGTGTTGTACCTTTGTCACTGGGTCTGAACCTTTTATATAAAAAGGCACACACCACTGACAACAGATGCAACATTGTGCCTATTTTTGAAGCTGCAGGATGTCTCAGGAGATTTTAGGGTGTCACTTTTGCCCTCCCTGTTTGCTGCTTGACTCTTCGCCAAGGCAGATGCATGTGTTACACTCCCAGGACGGGGGCCGTCGCTGGCTATGTAGCCAGTGAGTGGCCCCCGTCCCCCTAGTGGTGGGGTGGGCAGACAGAGAGGGCTAACCTTGGAATCCCCTCCCCCGCTGCCACATTCTCCTTTGTCATACCACCACTTGTTTTTCAATTTGTCCAACAGGCCCTGCTCGTTGAGCTTTAGAACGGCCAGGTTGACCGCGTTTCTTTAAGTAAAAAAAGGAGGGACAGATAAGATAGTTTGGTCAGAGCACAGGATGGAGGGACAGACAGACAGGATGGACGTGGACCACAGCCAGGAGGAAGAAGGGGGAGGGAAACGAGGAGGGGAGGGAGCAGAGGGGGAGAAATCAGAGGGGTTGAAGGGACAAAGGTGGGTTAGTGGGGAAGGATGCACCCCAGACAACGCTCTCTCTTGGACTTTCTTTCTACTTCAGATACTTTCTTAAAAATGTATTTCTCATTGCTAAACTTTTTCTGTTTTTCTAAAAAGATTTTCAGTCATTTGTTTGCTTTACTGTATCTCTCCTCTGTCGCTCTCCTGTCCCAGGCTGCACTAACAGAGGATGCCCCCACAGTGAGTGTCAGATTGCTGGTATAAAGTGTGTTAACCAGGTCTCTGCAGCCTGCTGTTGGTGCTCTTGTCCCCTCCTGCTGCTCCATTACCTTTCTTCTACTCTGTATGTATGTGTGTGTGTGCGCGCACGCGCATGTGTGTGTGTCTGTGGCTCCAGTTTCCTACAGCACTCCTGCTGTAATTCAGGGACACAGGGCTAAATATCAGCCACATACATGTGGTGTGTGCACATGTATTCAGCTAAGCTTTTTATATCTGGTATGTTTATAAAGAGAAGAGCTGCAACTCATTATTTTAGTATATTATCAAAATCAACTTGTTGATATTTGAAACCCACTTGAAATAGGTAAATCAGTTGTCTGTTAAAACAGTTATGATCATTGCCTTGCAATGCAGTTGAAAGCATGGATTTCTTCTAAGGTTTTAAAGGTTGTTGCGTTGTGGAGAACTTCAACATTCAACACTTGAGAGTCAGCTTCTAAACAAAAGGAAGCCCTCCTTTTCATTATGCCAAGGTTTGCTTGGTTGACTTTAAATTCGATTGTTTAACAACAAAGCATACCTTGTGAATGCTGTGCCGTTTAGCAGCCAACTCTTAGATCTCAGATGTTAGTGCCTCTCACCGGCTCTTCAGTGCATCACTCAGAAGACTTCAAAGGATCCATGATTTCAACTTCGTTACCATGCAACAATAACAAAGCTTTTATGGAAAAATAAAGATGACAAAATGGATTCCATATCTTGAAAAATGTTCAAATCTCTTCAAGTTGATTTTGATACTGAACTGACATGAACTGTAACCAGCGGCTTTGTAGAGTCTACAAAACAGGGCTGCAGGCTGAATGATTTTGTCAGTTTATTCCCTGCATGCCCTATATGAATTAATTTTGTTCTGTCTCTCCTGCTTTGGTAAATTTCTGCTTTTTAAAGCTACCCGTAAATGACTTTCCTGTCATTCTTTTCTCCTGCTACCACCCTCTGCTGACCACTCTTGTTTGTGAGATGCTGTAATCAGCCAGGCTAATCTCTACAAAAAGGTCAATGCAGACACTGCCTGCTTGTTTGTTAGTCTGCCGCTTTGTCTGTACACCTGCCTATCTTGAAGTCCTATCTCATCTCTGAGTGTGTTTGCAAGAGCTGGCTTGTGACTGAAAGGTTGTCAGTAAGGTTGGAAGTAAGAGTAAAAACACTCTCCCCACTCAACTGATACTTATTTATGAAAGACATCATTTTCTATTCACAAATTACATGTATATTCACATTTGTTTTTCTACAAATATTAATCATAATATTACTTATTTTGCCAGTGCTACATTGAAAGCAAAAACCCCCTATAGGTTTAGCTCTCTGAGTAAAGATAGTCAAGAGATTTAGAAAGAGACAGTGTTCTCTGGGGTGATCTAATCTACAAGCCGTGACTAATCTCATCAATGTAAGAGGTATGGATGAAAACAGTTCAAACATATCTTTGTCAGTCATGATAATAACAGTCACATATTAATAATCATATCAAAAGTAGCTATACTTCAGAAAGCGTACATTTCTAACATTCATTTTAATCATCAGGGTATATTCATTCTCCTCATCAACGTCATCAAGTCAAATTAGAGCTGTGATTAGTGCCCCGAGAGGAGAGGCAGGCTCACCTGACTTGCACACTCCCAGCCACATGTGTGCACCTGGTAGATCGGGTTTCCGCTGATTGGGAGAAGCCAGAGACAACCGTGGATAGTCCCAGGAATGTGGTCTGGGGGGAAGGGGCTTGAAAAGGGACCTATCCACCCGCTGTCTGTCACTTTTCCCTCATAAACGGAAAAACCTTTGTGTAAATAACAAGGGATTAAACTACAGTGACTGGGGTTTTGAAGGACTTTTTGTTTGTACCACACACAGGGGTAAGTTATAGGACAGGATGTGAGGCTGATGTGTTTTGCTTTTCATAAGGCAAATCTGAAATGCAGACAGAGAGAGAGAGGTGGAGGGAGAGAAGAGAGAGCAAGTGGTCCGGCTTTGCTGAATTTAGTCAATTATTTTCCCTCAGCAGGCACTTGTGACATCGTGAAGACAAAGTCTCTATACTGCTGTCACAGTCACCTGAAAAACGAATTATTTGATTTGCCAGCATACCTTTGACTGTTACTGTAGGCTCAAGTTAACAAGCCAGATAAACAAGTTTCTGCTGAGGGAAAATCAAAACAAAAGGACCAACCTTAGGACTTATACTTTCTCATTCATTTCCTCCAGCTTATGCTCTCTTTATTAAGTTTTACACACACTATTTTGTGTTCTTTAAAATAAACTACTGATCTGGGTTTAATTTAGTGTTGTCCCATTACCATTCATATTTTAAAAAAATGTGATTTGAGTAGAATTTAAGGACCATTTTCTTTGCTCTCATTTGTGATTCAGTATTTTTGGTGTGGGATCCTGTATTATGTTTAGTTTCTAGTCCCCCCATTGGCCAGGCCCCTCTACTTCCTGTTTCTCACTTTTGGTCTCCTGCTCATCTATAAATTCCCCCTCGTGGCTCTGGATGTTGTGACAGCAGTCTGAGGTTCTGCCCCTTCTCACGGTCATATTCAGTGAATAAATCTCTGCTATAATAATCATAATCATTATCATCATCATCATCATCATCACCATCATGACTACCATCTCTGAGGATGAAAGGAACAAAGAGACGAGACAACAGACAAATGGACAGAGTTACCTGTAAGGTGGCCCTGTGGAAAAATAGAGTGACTGAAAGAGGAAAGAAAGAGGGGATGTGGGCATACAAGGACGGACGAATGACAGTGACAGAGAATACAGAAATGCAGCTAACAGGCCCTAAATGAACGAAGAGATGGCAGAAAAGAGTGAGGAAAAGTACAGCTGAGAGAGACTTACAAAAAACAAAAAGAGGCCAGAATAAGAAAGATAAAGAAATCAAGGAATTAAGTTAAGAGAAAGTATGATGAAACACATAATCTGCATATTCAACGTACACATCTGTATCGCTGCTGCTGGGTGAAAACCTATAACTGCTTCTTTGCTTTTGGAGTTTATAATAATAAATGCATAAATGGTACTGGTGACATAATCTTCACATTTAGTACTTGCGAGAAACAATTGGTATCCAAAAATGGTCAACTGTAGCTCAATTCTTCAATTTTTGTAAGTGAGCGTTGTTTTCACCTGACAGCAGTGACAGGTTAATCTAGGTGTAGTATAAAAGGCACAGCAGGGTAGGTGGAATATCGCAGCAATAGTACAGTACCAGCTTTGTTACTGTCTCCTATTGTTACACTATTCCACCCACCTTAACTGTGAGCCTTTCGGTGTAGCAATTCCATATCCTTTGGAGTCCAGGTTCCCCCCGACTTTCATGGTATCACAAGGCTTGCGCTGCTCCGTGTATTCGTTCATGGTGGACTCCAGGAGGAAAGCGTACTTCCCCTTGGACTTGCGGACCCTTGCCACGCCCTCTGCTGTGGTTTTGGTGAAGACAGTCGGTTCGGCAGACTTCATATATGACCACATCTTCTCGTATACGGCTATTTTGGACCTCTGGGATGGAGGAGGGGGAAGAGGAGAGAGAGCAGAGGTTAATTAGGAATGAAGGATTCATTTTGCAAACATACGAGGCCAGATTTTCTCACAGATGATGGTTTTCATAGTCCAGTGAGGGGAGAAGACTGCCAGGGGAAGAGAGACCATGTAGGCCAGGCTGCTTACAAATTACTTCACTTACAGTATAGGAAAAGAGATGACAGACTGAGAAAAAAAGATAGGCATGTCACTCCTAAATTGCCTAAATCTTTGACAGGTGTAGATAAGGAGGAACAGTGTGGATCGGTAAGGTCTCACACGCAAAGAACATAGAGTAACATTTAATTTGTGCAATTCGACTGAAGCTCAGTAGCTAACAGTTTACATTCAAGTGACCCTGTGAAACAGGATTCAGGCAATTTGACAAAACTGTCGCTGTAGTAGCTCTCTGAAGGTATTTCAGCCTTTTGCACTTTCTGTTGTTGAACTGTACGTTTAACCCTTTAAATGATAAGGTTGGTGATATTCCATATTCATCCAATCACATGAAAAGATAAACCAACAATGAATTAATCCCACTAACAAGACAGTATTTATTAAGTAGCTTATTCCTCTGTGCCACAGATCTTCATTGTTATTCGAAAACTATTAAAAACACATCAGTGAGCCGCACTGTTGCACTGGGTGTCATGTTCCTTCATTACTATTAACATGGCTACTGTAGTTTATTTTGAGTCAATCCCACATACTGCATCAAAACAAACTGTTGAACTCATTTTTGGCTTTTCAGGAGATTTGTTGACCGTAATAAAAATACAGAACAGAAACAGTCTTATTATTTAAGAATGGCATGTGGCTTCTGGATAGCCATTCGCACCTCACTGATGCCCAAAGCGTTCTCTAACCACAGATTTGATTAGTCAAATGAACATACCATGCTTACTTAGGCAAATAGGATGAATCTGAGATGTAAAACGAGAGCCGAGGTGGTGAAAACAATGCACGCTATTCATTATGTTGACAAATTGACACTCAGTGCTGTTTATTGATTAGGCACGTGTTTTTTTTTTCCATGCTTCTACAATAGAAACAAGAGTACAGCAGTTTGAACTTGTACAAAGTATAATAGGACGCTATTTTATATGTTTTTACAGCATTTCATTTATTGCTCAAGTTTCTTATGATGTAGAGCAAATTTGCTGGGGCTGATTTTCACTCTTATGGTCCTTGAATAAAATTACTCTGCTGATGGAGCGCTGTGTCTTCCATCTTCCATTTTGATCCTCTGGCACATAATGACATTTATAACCACATTTAAAATGTAACACTAAGTCTCCCTTGACAAGTCAAGCAATCAATCTTACTTTAAATTAGTTTATGACTGGAATAGTGGCATACTGATCCAGTTGTGCTGTTATGAATTCGGTCACCTGCTGTAACAGAAGAGCTTTTCAGAGGACATCTGTCGGCATGATGCAATAAATTGTATTATATTGTATATATACCATGCATATGTGTGTGTGTTTGGACTGTGTGTGCTCAAGAGTGAAAATAACAAGCAGAGGAGTCAAACTGTCCTGTTTCTTTCTTCTCTTTCTCTCCCAGTGATAGTGTTATTCTGTCGACAAGCCACGGCCTCAGCCACCGAAACCAGCGCCTGGGGGATGGTGTGCATGTGTGTGAGAGTGTGTTGCTAGTGCGTGACGGACACCTATCCCATAATAATGTCACTCACATCCAAGAGGACCAGCAGGCCCCTCTTCTCTCCATTCTACCCTTTTTCTCTCTCTCTCTATTCTTTCACTTTTTATTTCTCACTCTGTCTGTCAAAGTCCATCATAAATTAAAAAAAAAATTCACTTCTTTACACCTCCAACCCCTTCTATCATTCTCATTCCTCATGTTTAATCCATCTATCCATCCATCTTTCACTTATTTTTCTATCCACCGATTTCTCTGTCTGGCCGCAGCAAAATGTGCATGCGCTTTTGTGTGTGTGTGTGTTGCTTTTGTGTGTATGTATTTGTATCTGCCTGAGTGTATGTGTGTCGGAGAGAGTGAGAGACAGTGATGACAATGACTGTGCATGCATAAAAGCAGCGTCTGGCCTTGGAGGGATGGATGTGTGACAATACGATGTGACTCTTTCCAGATTCTTTAACAATGAGGGAGCCCGTGAAGGAGGAAATGGATGCTGCAAATCACCTTCAGGCATCCACGGTATGGAAGACACTTTTAAATATATACGTAGACACAGACATCTGCACATACACATGCATACATATGAGGTTCAATATATGCATACATGCATGCTTACATACAGACAAAAATGTACACACACACACACACACACACACACACACACAGAGATAATTAATGGTGGTGGTGAATCCCCCTCAGCTGTGGGAGAGTAAATTGCTTTTTCACCCTCCACAGATTTCAGCCCGCTCGTTATGTTGATGATGCCAGAGCCGCTCACAGAAGCACAAACTGTCTGCTACAACCTCCACCTCGCCCTCCTCCACATCCCCAAATACACACACACTAGTACACACATCTTTACAAAGCACAACTGTAAATTGGTGTACACACACACACACGCACACACACACAATTCTGAATATCCCTACAGAGATGACTATGTGACAGAGCAGATTTGTTTTTGTACATGTGATGACCCTGGTGTGATGACCCATGTCTGCAGAAAAATTCTGTCTTCATCAGCATTGTGTGTCTATGTCTGTATGTGTTTATGAGTACTTATGTAATTGAAATCCACTTGGGTGAATAGGTCAATAGGTGAAGCCACTACGGGTCTCCTCTGGGCCACTTCACTTCACTCTGCTATAATTTCCTGCTCACTATTTTACAGTAACAGCTCCCTGTAGTATATTCTGTTCCAGCTCTGTCCACCTTGACCACTTCTACTTCACTGCTCTTTACAATTTTTTATTACTATTATTACTATTATTATTGGCTTATTTGAGAGGGTAGGGGAGTGATTTAAAGCAACGAGAGTGGGGTAAACAAATATTGTTCCATTGTAATCATGTTTGGTAAATGTAATCAAAAAGGTATAAAATCCCCCAAAACCTTGGTGTGAACTTTGATGAAGCCATCAAGTTTTATAAACAAATTAACCGAAAAGTGAAAAGCCAGACATTTCAGCTTAGCGTCACTTCCAAAATTTAAGCCTCTCTTAATTCAAGATCAGGAGAAAGTCATCCATTCATTCCTCTCCTCCCACCTGGACTATTGTAAATCGGTTTACACCGTCATTAGTCACTCATCCTTGTCCCACCTACAGTAAGAGCAGAATTCTGCTGCTTAGCTTTTGTCTGACTTCTTTAAAGGAGACAGCGTTTCCCTCATATCTGCTTCCTCTTACTGGCTGCCAGTTTATTTCAGAAGTGACTTTAAGATTGTGTTGCTTGTTTTTAAAGTTCTGGTCTTCTTACATTATCTAACCTCCTACACTGCCACTGGACTTTTTCCCCTCGCACCCTGTTTACCTCCATTTTCTATACTGTGCCACAAGTGAGCAATAACGCATTAATGGATAGAGTGGAGGTGATGAATGCTGCAAAGCAGTGTAAAATGGCATTCTTCATCTCAAAAGGGACAAACGGGCCATCACATTTTATATAATGGCCATTTAGAAAGAAATAAAGACACAAGAAATATGAAAATTGTCATCCATTTTTTAAAAAAGTGCCTGGTGGAGTTTTCTTACAAACACACAACGTTATGTTTACATTCGGTGTTACTCACCAAAACACATTGTGTTTATACTTGAGATCTAACAAATAATTTCTTGTGAAACATTTGCAAAGACAATTGTTCACAGATTTTGAAACCTGCATTGTTTACATCCATGTTTGATAGCTTGCAGTCTTCTTCCCCACTTTTTGCTAGCGCATTGCTACATTTCTTAAAGCATTACTGCCATTAACTGGCGATAAGTGGAACAGCCAGAAACCACTGGTATGAAAGTATGCTGTGCATCTATGTGTGCTTATATGAGTGCGCTAGATACAAACAAAACAAGGAGCCACTCATAAATACACTGCTCTACTGCACTACTAGTGGTCAAAGACTCTGTAGGGTACCTTTAAACTTTTTTTGGCTTTTGTGGTAAATCATTTCATGTTCATTTCTCTGTAAATTATCATGACATGTATCCTTGAAACCTTGACATTTTGACTAGAATTTCAAATAACGTTCTGTATGTATGAACACAGCTGGTCGTGCAGTACCGGTTGGGTTTTTAATAATAGTATTAACAGCGAGACCAGCAGGGTGAAAATAGTCCTCCTCCAGGTCGTCTGAGACTTCATGGCTTTTCCGCAGCTTGTGCTCAGTAGCAAATTAACTCAATTTAACATAGTAAAAGCCTGAAACCTCTAAAGGAATCAAGTAAGTGAGTGTGTGTTGAGTCCATACCCTGAAGAACTCTTTAGTAGAGCCTGAGTCCAGTGTCCCGTAGGCTATCTCGGTCTGTTTGGCCAAGTCCTCAGCACTCTCTATGGGTGAGACCATCCTCTCCACAGTGAGGAAAGCAGCTAGGTTGGCTGTGTAAGACGAGATGATGATAAGGGTGAAGAACCACCACACACCTCCAACAATACGTCCAGACAGAGACCTGGAGAGAAGACAGACGGAGGGGCGGTAGGGATAAAACAAGGTAGAGGGGAGAGGAGTAAGAGGTGGAAAGAAGGAAGATATGTGAGAAAAGCAGGGGAGATGGCAAGATTAAAGAGATAAAGGAAAAGAAATGTAGATGAGCCATTAGCAGAAGGACGAGTGGAAGATGATGAAGGAAAAGATGAGGGTGAAGGTTAAAGAGATAAAAACATAAAAGAAAGACAGAGGGAAAAACATTGAAGGAAACATAATTAAGGTTAGCTCCTCAGAGATATGCAAAACAACATATTGTAGTTTCACAAAGCATTTTCGACACCACTGTGTGCATGACTGTGAAAATGACGGTACCGCCAAAGTAATTGTCTTTCAACCCTCAAACCAATTTAGCACTAACAATAACCAAGGCTACATGAAACAGATTGTAATCTGGGCGCTCCTCCATCTCTCTCATGCTCATTCTCTCTTTTCTGTTTCTCCATGTTTACTCTCTTTATCTCCCAATTGTGAGCAGAAGCATCAAAGTAAGTGGCAATTTATTTTGTTTGCATGAACTTGTTTCACTGAGTAAAGGGGAAGATAGCAAGCAAGAGTGAGCACATTAGAGAAAAGGAAAGATGGGGAAAGGTAGCAAAACATTAGGCTTTCTTTTAAGCGCTGCAGTCAATAAAAGACCTTGAAATACTAATGGGCACAAGCAGCGACATAAAATACCCACGCTTTAGAAAGCGTGAGAAAGAAAGTGAAGAGGGTATTGGGTGAGATATATGCTTACAGTTCCTCAGTTTTCTTTAGTTTAATATCTAAGTATAAATGTTAAAAAAGCCATCATATTCACAGAGAATGAAGAGGAACATGTTTTGTAGCATTTCCCTTTCAGGTCTTACCTATTCTATGCTAAAAACACAAAATCGAGTGGCTCAAGGGAACATTCACAGTTAATATGAATCACCTTTAAAGTTGATATGCCATGTTAGCAAACAGTTGTTATTTACACATCCAACAACATTAGCACTCATTTGGGGTCGTGTTTGTGGCCACCTGGCGAATGTAAGTCACTTTTCCTTTTAGCTCTGTCTTTGGTCTCCACCAACTCCTGAGGGAAATATCTGGCTCTTTAGCTGCTAAATGCTCCACTATGCTAACTTTTGTCTGCCGTTTGGTGCTGAGCAGGTAGTGTGCAGTGGGTTTTTACAGCTTCTTCACTGAAAACAGCTGCCTGCTGCTGCTGGAAACGATGTTATGAGAGCAGTGAGAGTGAACCAAAACAGTAAAGTTGTGAGATGAAAAACCGAAACAATGAGCTGAAACATGCACCCAACACTAGAGCTGAAGTAAACTGCAGAATTTGGTGATAGTTATCTGTGGGTTCATCACTATGAGCGACCTCTTGCGTATTATATATTAGGCCTACACAGTCTCAGTGAGTTTGCTTGGTGCGCAGGACGCGTACCAAGCAACATCTGCTGCTGCATTGTGAAAAACGCCTGGTTCTTATCGTCTGCGCATATACTGTCACTCCAGCACCAAACGGGAAGCAGCAAACCGGGTAGTTACTTTGGTAATGACCGAAAAAACTCCTTAAATACCTTCACACACACACGATAGACGGTGAATTAACGGTGTGATGAGTCGGTGTTTAATTCGGCGTGTATCTGATCCACTAAACAGAACGTAGTTTAGTGAGAAATCTTACTTTTTTTAACGTTTGCCTCATTCCCACGTCATCTCTCACTAAAATAGCGCAGCTAAACAACGGAGGCTGGTAGCGAGTTGAGGCGACAAAGTACAAAATGTGAAGTACGGTACAGAGTTTATTTTTATGGATTATATTGATGCCAAATTGACAAGAAGACTGTCGACATATGATGCCTTTTATCTTGTGGTTCTAGAGTTATGTGTTTTTGTGGACATGTGAGGAATTATTAACATTTGATATTTCTTAAATGGAGTTTGGCATGCTATTTGCTTCAGTTTTATTCAAACTGCTAATACTGGATGTAGCCTATATTTTTTTATGTTTTGTCACCACTACAGAAACACTAGGTAACTGCTAAAGTATGATAAGTTTTTCTGACATTGACTGCGATTTATTTATTGGTTTAATTAATGGTTTACAGTCAAATAATGTGTGTTTGTATTGATTGCTGACTATGGGTGATCAGGCTAATTCTAATTTCTAATGGGAGTATGCAGTAAATGGTTGCCCTTTGTGTGCATGTTTTTAAACTACTTTCCTAATTAAACATGATGTGCTTGATGATATTGCGACTCCTGATGAAACTTGAAAGCTCAGCATTATCGTTGCCCTTTATCTTCCCTTTTTAAACATTTTTTCACCCAGAAAAAAACAACATTTCTTTGTATAATATGACCTCCTCTTTCTGTCAGCTTCTGTGTGTCTGCAGTGTATTTATAGATTTGGGGATTTTATTTGTTTCATTTTCAGATTTTTAATTTTCAACATACATGAATATCCATAGTTATAGCCATATGTAACAGGACACGAGTTTAACATTACAATTTGTCAATTTGTCACAAATATTATTGGGGACCCACTCAAACGACCACCTGTGGGTCCCAGGGACTCATTACATTGAAAACCTATCAACATCACTGCAGACATTTGATCATATCCTCATACACGCAATCAGAAAATAAGGCCTAACATTTCTTGGACAGGTAGCTGTTTGGTGATACCACCACTCTTATGTGAAAGCAGTATATAAGTTATTTTTAGGGTGTGCTGGGTTTTAAGGAGTGCGTGCTGAAGAGACAAAAGAGGAGTGCGAGAGCTGAGAGGTGCAGTGATGCCTGACTCGGCATAAATTGTCACCTTTTGGAGCAACTCTGCATTCTGCTGCTGTTCAAAAGCCAGCACACCTCTTAATCCTCAAACACACACACACACCAGCAAATATGAATTGATAGTGTGTGTCCTTGACGCATTGATCTGTTTGCCTGAATTAATGAACCTGGCGTATACTGTGATGGATTCTCCTGAGAAAGAGTTGTTAGGTTTTGTTTTATACTTATTAGGAGACTGTGGAAACATTGTTTTTTTCAACCAAGTAAGACTTTATGATGGAAAGAGAGAAAGTTTTGTAATGTTGACTTTCAAAAGCATGGGCAAGAGGGGGTCCAGGCACTAAATGCATACTAAAAACATTGATTTGACAAGATGATAGTAAAACATAGTTACTGCCGTTGATGTAAATACTGGCAATGACAATGATGATGTGATGATGATATAAAACACTAATTTTAATCATAATAGTACTGCAGAAGCTCGTCCTCTTGCTCAGAATGACAAAGATGAAGATGATTATGATCAAGTGAAGAAGAAAGAGGAAGAGGAACACGAATGATGCATTTAAAAAAAAACTAATTTTCATTCATTCTACAGGGGCTCCAACGTTGGCCAACAGGGGCGTGCGATCTGATTGGTTAGCTGGTAAACAAGCTGTGACGGCATTTTAATCTGACCTGAGGGAGTGACTGTGTAATTTGAGTGGACATCCAAACAGAAAAAGAAGGGGCAATAAAAGCATGGCAAAGAGGATGACAAGAGTGCAGAAAGTACAGAAGTACAGAAGAAGAGTACAGAAAGAGGAAGACAAAGATAAAGAGGTGGAGAAAAGGTTCAAGAGCAGTGCACTTCTCCACTGTGCACTCTTATGATCAGTATGTTCATAACAGTTATATCATTACCAAAATGTGGTGAAACATCCTGCTTCTGTCTTATGAACCTGTCGAGCTTGAGAGCAGGCCAGGTACATTGATTTGTGTACATTAGATTTTGGGAGTCTCACTTTAAGTGTTCAGCTGAAATCACATTTATTCTTCCCTTTTAGTTGTCAAAAATAATGTCAACGTGTTTTTTAAATGTATTGTTAATCGTTTTTTATTATTAAAAGGAAGAAAAAAGGTCTTTGGGGAAATATCAGACATGCTCCTTTTCATCTTAGCCAGCTGGAGGGGCGTGTTGCTGTCTGTGTTTGATTGACAGCAGCTGGCAGGCTGCCGGCATTACACCGTAGGGAAGAACAGACAAAGTCAGCAAATATGTCTTCAAAGGAGGAGTTATAATTGTTGACAAATATTGTACATTGATAAACATTTAAAAATGTTCTTATATTTGTGTACAACTACATTATAGTGTGTTATAAATCATGTATTACATGTTTATATACTGCTTATAACTGCTAAATAAGGCTGGTTAAAGTAAAGTGTTGCTAGTATTCATAATACCTAAAATGCATGTGTTATGATGTGGGCGGGAACTGACTCACTAGAAGGATGCCCACACAAACACAGCAAGAATGTACACACAATGTTTTTTTCAAGCTTTTGGGCTGATGCCTTGAGAGGACAGACTCCGTAGTGGCAAAGCACATAGAATTTTACAAACAGCCAACTGTTCAGCTGTGATGTGCCCCTAATTTAGAGTTGGCAGAGCGAAGTCAGATTCTGGATTGGAATTTGGCTAGAGCAACACAGAGCTACAAGTAGTTTTTGTGTATATAAATGTAAACACTTAAACTAAAGCATATAACAAATAACAAGTGGTTAAGTGTTTACATAATCCAAACCACATTAATCAGACCTGTTAAAGAGATTAATCCCTTCTGGAGGAAATCAGGTTTCTTGTTTTCATGACTTTTCAGAAATCAGACTCCTGCTGAAACCTGGGAATAATCAGAATTCTTGCTTTAGCGACATCATCCCGAACCGAGTAAATGCTGCATTTATCAACACCAAACTGCTTTTCTAGCTGTATTTTGTTGAAAGTTATTTGCTTGACGAATTCATTTTTTAGGTCCATAAATGTACCTGCAGCAGGTGAATGCATACAGTGCATTTTTATATCTAATGTATTTAGGATAGTGACAAGATTACATAAGACTCATACAGTTACCTGAACTGAATCACCCTTGATATGTTTGCAAAATGAATCTACAGTAAAAAAAAGAAAACCAGGTAAAGGTTTGGCTTATAGCAGCTTGTAATCAAAGACAGAACATCTAAAATGGTTCTGACTGGTTCTGCATCTCAGGGGGCATGAAAGCAAACCACCCTTCAGAGGAAAGAAAAATAGATTGGTTGAGGACAACATGATTAACAACATGTCTATTTCTAAATGTGTTGTCCTTGATTTATTTGTGAGGGTGTGTGTATGTGAATGAAAATGAGCGAGGGAGGTATTCACCGGTGTTTGGCCTTGGAGCGAAGTTGGTGTAGATGTTTACCTACCAGAGGGAGGTTGATGGAGCATGTTCGAATCATATGAGATCATGTATGAGAGTGTGCATGCATGTGTACAAGTGTGTGTGTGTGTGTGTGTGTGCCCAAAGCTACACGTGTATTTCGTTGCTGTGCGAGAGCATTTTGGTGTACGTGGGTGAGCTTTGGGAGCGATGTCCTTGATTCTTTATGTGACATGTCAGTGTGAGTGTGCATGTGTGTTTGTGGCAATATGAATGTGTGTGTCGTCTGTGTGTGTAGTTGTGTCGTGTGCGTTGGTATGCAACAGGCGAATCATTCTATAGCGGGTCATGTATCATCTATGATAGCCAACAGATTGCCTCCCCAATCCTCTGTGTGAAAGATTAATGGCATGCTGTTTTCTTTCTCTCTCTCTCTCTCTTTCTCTCGCTCTCTCACACTCACACACACACACAAACACAGTTCTAAGCGATACAGTTTGTTTTCATCCAATGTGTCTGGATTTTCTCACTTTACAGAAGAGATTGCAATTTTAGGCTGCATGTGCATGTCAATATGATCTTGTGATGTTTTTTATTTTCCTTCTGTGAGGACTAATGGAAGACAAGGATGTTACCTGTAGTTCAATCATCAACGTTTTTCCTCAGATAATGCTGTTATTATAATGCTGGTTGATTAAAAGTAAGATAGTTATCACAATCATCTTGACAGAAAAAACTCTGAATGCAATCTCAGCACAGAAAGAGGAAATTTTACCCACTTGATTTGCATAACACAGACTGTTATGTTAGCTTCAGATAAATGTCAGAATATATTTTTACACAGAACAAAGACTGTGGATTGTGTCCCCCATCATTAACACTGGAAGCATGTTAGGAAGGGATCTCTTTAGGGCGAATATGAACAGGAAGAATGATTAATGCAGGCAAAAACTGTTTCAGTGCACATCCTGCTGTAGGCGCCTGGCTTATGTTTTAAAACAGACTGTAAATTGTGAAAATTGTGAACCTATCTATTAACATCTTATTTTTTCAATATACCACATATTACAAAGCAGCATACATGTTTTGTGTTTTTTTTTTCTCTTTGGACACACCAGACATCACGGGTGACATGTGTTTCATTTGATCATGCAAATCGTGAGCTTGTTAAAAGCTCATTTCCTTGTTTGTTAAGACATGTCGACAGTGGAAATGCAGTACTTTTAGCTGTTATCCAATTGGGGAGTAAACAAGATGTGTTTATCAAGTGATGGTGATAAACATGTTAACAAATGTTGAGTCTGACAGTTACTAGTGTGTCTGGTGTTTTGGGAAAGTGAAGCATGAATGTTTGATTAATACACAATAAAGGACAGAAAGACGGTGAAAATGCAGATAGAAATACAGACACACATCCTTTCTTCATCTTGTCTTTTATCTCCTTTATCTCTTACATGTACTAGAGGTGTGAAATAAAGTCGATAAGAGTCGACTGATTGATTGAAACAGGCAGAAAGACTACAGTAGATGGAGGCAGAATAAAGGGCGTGAAAGCAAACAGACACAAGAAAATCAGATTAATAGATTAAAGATTAGGTGCAGCAGGCAGATAATGAAAGGCATTATAAAATAAACTAATAACAGGGATCATAAAAGTGAAACAAAAAAGATATGAGACACCCAGAGAGAGAGAACATTATTCACAAGATTTATAAAAACTATTTCTGGTGAAATTCATAAACACAGTCAGTCGGTGTGACTGGGTTCTAATCAGTGACCTTGAGTCTAATCATTAATTAATCAGTAAGCGTGCTCCACTGTAGTTTGTTAGTCAAACCATTAACTGGATCTGTTGCTATCATTAACTATTCAACACACCCACGGCCATTTAATCTATACTTACACATGACACTCACAAACACACACACGCGCACACTCAGAGCTAGTAGTACACAAGTGCCCCCACCCAGCAGCAGACACACATGCACACCTCCCCCTGTACTCACTCACATACACACACACACAAGAGAAGAGAAGAGAGCTGTAATTTCAGATGTTTATTGACAGAGACAGATCCAATCCCTCTGAGATGTTCACTGGTGATCAGTTTGCCACTCTCTCTCCCTCTCCTGCTCTTTCTCAATGTACACCTTGCCATTTTTCTGCCTTTTATTAATTTCTACTTTTAAAACATTACAGTCCCATCACCTAACTGTCCATCACTTTGTTGCCACCCTTCGTTCCGTGACCAGGCCAATCACCGACATTATAAACCCAGAACGCCTGGGCTGAAAGATGACAGGTGCGTGGTGCAAATGCCATCTCAAGGTCACTCTGACAAAGTGTGTGAGTGCGTGTGAATGTGTTTGTGTCTGCTGTCAGCCATCACCTTCTGCTTGATCGGAAAGGTGAAGGAAACACCAGTGAGTGTGTTTTGCAAAAAAAAGTGAAGTGTTGTCTGTCATGAGCACGCAGAGATGTCACCACACACGTGCTGTTATGTCTACCTATGAAAATTAACTAAGGCACTAAGTGAGAGAGCAAAAAAGAGGAGAAAAGGAAAAATAAAGAACAGAAGGATAGATAGATAGATAGATAGATAGATAGATAGATAGATAGATAGATAGATAGATAGATAGATAGATAGATAGATAGATAGATAGATAGATAGATAGATAGATAGATAGATAGACAGAGAAAGATGAAGAGTTGAATGGGAGTGCGTGCTATACTGTGTCTCCCAGACTGCAGAGATGACTGCAGCAGGAAGAGAGGGACCCACATTGAATACCAATGGACCTACTATGGCAGCTCAATACACAATACACAACACACACAGTCTCACACATACACAGTGTATAAAGTCAAAAACCCAGTGTGCAATACATGGACCAGTTGACCGACAGGTAAATTTTGTAAGACGACACATAAAAGAAGACAGAAGAGTTGTTTACTTTAGAAAGAAAAACACAAATACACTGTACAGTAAATAACCAGTAACCAGGCAGACTGCAAATCATATAAGTACACACACAATCTCTCAAAAAAATACATATACTATTTAATAGACGGAAAGGTATTCAACCAGTCTGTGAGAAAATCTCTTCCTGTAGAGGCTGCTTCCTTCCCTTTATTCCCAGCTGTAAATGTCAACCTCAGTACTCTGATCTCTGCTGAGTAGCTGGAGACGATACAAGTGGCAGGATGGATAAAATGGATAAAACCAGAACACGAATGACCATCCCATGTTCAGGGCAGATATGTGGAGGATGGGAAATGTTACAATTATGTAAAGGAAAATGCTTCTGCCTCTGACAGAGTTGGGTTGTGCTATGATGATATCCATCAAATAGCCAGCACAAGATTTTTTTTCTCTTAACTTTAGGGCAAAGAAAGTAGGCATAAGGGAATGCATAATGTAATGAAACAAAAATAAAATTGTTGATTAATAATAACTTTGATGCTATCATCGCATTTAAACTCATATAGTATCCGTTCAGCAGTTCATTTTGTTTTACTTTTAACATCAGTTACATTTAATTCTTCACCATTTCCACCTTGTGTAGTACTTTTAATCAATTTGATCATCGATGCATACAGAAACTAAAGCTCCACTAGCCCAGATTTCTGTAAATTTCTGTCTTATTGGCCTAAATCAACACACCACCCAGAAGAGTGTTATGCTCCATCATTTAGACCTTGTGGATTTGATCTGTTAGTGAAACTGGCCGCGGGAGGCACAAGCTAGAAATGTTCTCCAATTCTATTATGTATTTATGAGTAATTAGCTCAGTGTGTTGTTTTCAGACATTGCTATGCAGCTAATCAAGGGCAGGTAAACCGAGTAAGTGAATAAGTGAACATGTCATGCTATATCCTAATAAAAGTGAATGTTAAATATTTCAGTTAGAAGGAAACTACATCTTGTGATATATTAATATATTTATCTTTGTTGTAGCTATAGCACATTTCTGCTGTCAGCTGTGACTGACGTTAGCATTATGACTTTGCCTGCCTGCAAAGGTGAACAAGGGAATGGGAGATTAAAGGAAATGTACTGAGGGGACAGAAAAACGATATCACATGATGATATGCATGACACGTCTCCTTTTCTAAGGACATGAGTTAGTGTTACTGCAGAGCACAGTGTCACAGTGAAGACTCATCCATCACATGGTTTTATGGCAGAAAGCCTGGTCTGCAGGATTATTTAATTTCTAATGAACAAGTTAATTTAACTCTTTGACCATTCATCTCTTTTTATTTTTCTACCTCTTCCTGCATACATTGCATCATTACTTAGGTATATCAGTCAGTCAGTATACATGGAATGGTTATATGTGAATACAAGGTACAGTAAATGTTTGACGTCTAAGCACTTCAGTCGAGCCTCATCACTCCCTGCAGCATACTGTACACTTAAACCCACACGTAAAGAGATTAGGGAGTGACTCACTACAATCAGGAGCTACAGGTGAATGCTGGGGTGGAGGTGAGATGGATTTAATGCTATACCTAAGCGGTATGATGATGATGAAGTGATGCTCACAGTGAGCAGCGTAGCAGTGGCAGCTTAGGCGGAACAAAAGAGTGAGCAGAGCATGACAGATTAAACAGACGAGTGTGCTGGGTATGTGTTGCAAAGAGTGGAGTGTGTAATATGTGAGCATGGCAGCATGACTCAAATGTAGCGAGGCTGCACACCATTCGTATTTTGGTTATGTTTACGTCAGAACCATTGAGAAACACTGACAAGTATTGTTGTTCAGGCAGGAAGCTTTAGTCATGTCAGTTGATCTGAATGGTTATCAATAATGACAGTGATTTCTCATAACTAGGACAGTAACTAGTAACTAGGTAGTTCACATACCACCAACTTATCCTGCATGGCCTGTGTATGCTTCAAACAACGTGCTTATTAGATTGTCTAACAGTGTCTGGATGTGTGGATGATACCTTGTACGAACTGGTTCCTTTCAAGCATACTGAACCATTTACTGTATGTTCCTGATTTTTTTTGACCACTTGGGTGAAGCAGAGACAAGTTGTGAACATGACATTGACATATCATCAGCAAGCAGTTGCTTATTTACACAGGAGCAACATTATCATTCATTTGGAGTTGTGTTGCTGGCCACCTGGCAAATCTTTTAGCACTGTTTTTGGTCTTTACCAACTCCTGGGGTAAATGTCTGGTTCCTTAGCTGCTAAATGCTCCACTATGTTCACCAGCTAGTCGCTAACTGTGTCTGTCTGCTGTTTGCTGCTGAGCAGGTAGTATACAGTGGGTTTTTAGAATTGTTTCGCCAAAAAAAACCCCAAACAAACTGCCTGATACATCTGAAAACGTTGCTGTGAGAGCGGTGAGAGTGAACCAAAACAGTAAAGTTGTGGGCTGGACAGCTACATAATGAGCTGAAATCACTATAAAGCTCCGTAAAACTGGGGGGAGCTTCAGAGTCAGGCAATAATTCTCTGTAGGTTCATCATTACGAGCTATGCCTTTCACATTGTTTTATACATTGTCATGCTCAAGCTCTGTTCTGTACACACCAGTAGGTTGCATACCCCGATCCAAATCTGCAGCATGTTTCCATCAGTTTGCTCCCTAATGATCCTGGTAGCAGAGCCACACCCCTAAATACAGCTGTAATACCAGTCATTGCAATATGGTTTATCTCATGAGACTGACATTGTGATACATTCGACATTATGTTGGATTTACATGATAAATTATTACTGTATGAAGTGCCTTTATCAGAAAGACTTTAGTTTGTATTGAAACCTCCTCACTCATGTGAAAAGTCCAGCAAATAAAATGAAATGAAGCAGAAGAAGAAAAAGTATATAAGTGACAGATTTCTCATTCTACGAATATAATCTGGCATTTAGGACTAATCCTGGCCTATAGAGGAGTTGTGCTGTATTGGAGGTGACAGGGTGATTTATATGACGAACACTGGCTTCATGTTAAGTATCACATTATCCTCATGACAGCTGTAGCTTATGCACACACAACTATAACAAGTCCTGCAAGTGATGGAGAGGTCTGCATGTGCGTGTTGGATTGTTGTGAAACTGCACATTGGGTGTTTTTTTTCTGCATGTGTGTAAGCAACGTCAGTGTGTGAAGTGTCTGTGTATTCATGTGCACATCCTGTGTGTGTGTGTTAGTGTGTGTGCGTGCAGCTGGTGTGAGTGTTTTCCATTTTGTGTGCTGGGGCTAGAATTGGCCTGTCAGTCACAGTAAAGAGGGGAGGAGTGGGAGACGACAGGTGTCTCGGGGAGCGGGGGAGAGAGGAAAAGAGAGTGCGTGAAAGAGATGGATGAAAGAGTGGAAGAGAAGAGCAGAAGAGCAAAAGAGGAGGAAGAAAGTGAAGTTTGGGCAGCTGATGTAGAACTTTTGTTCTTTTCCCAAAGTGAAATGCTAATGGCAAAGCAGTAGAAATGTTTGAGAGATAAAAAGAAGAAGAAGTCCTTGAAATGAGAAAAAAAAAATGTTAATAACTATATGTATGTCGGTGATATTTTATTTAGCGCTTGTACATGAATTAATGTAAATACTTAGAAGGGACTTCTGGGGTTAAGGATATGAACAACCTTTTCATATATATTAATAATACTGAACACTTATTCTAAACACCTACAAAATAAACCTTATTTCCTGCCTAAAATCTTCTGCTGCACAGCAAGAGATATATTTTAGGGTAAAACCATTTAGTATTTATGAGAGCCGCAACAACAGTTTGTTTGAAACAAAAAACATTTCCTGGAATGTTCAAGAAATGTAGGAAGCTCCAGTCTACACTGAGAGGCGAATTCACAAAGAATGGATTGCAGCCGCTGATAGCACCATGAATTGCGCATCACTTGGAATCACTATCTGTGCCGTCTCAAGGTCCGATTCACAAAAGACACTGCCCATAAAGTTTTGCAATTTGCCATTGTTTGGCATCTGTTAAATGGTCATCTGTAATTTGCTGCAGCGGTTCCAGTAATATTTGTTTTTAAGGTGTAGTGAAGTAGCATATCACATGACATGGTTAAGAAACGTTTGGGTCAAAAAATGTTTATAAATGCCGCTGCAAGAACAATACTTTCCATTCATATCTCAAAGTTTGATTTGAAAGAGAACTTATTCTAATTTTAATTTCAATCAGGAGAGACTTAGTGCACAATATTTATTTACATGTGCACAATAAAGATGAGAAATGTGAAGAGTCTTTGGTGATTAGACCCCATTGTGACGTCATCATAAGGGGATAGTGAAGATGAAGACAATGGCTGAGATTTGGATGGAAGTGGTGAACCTGGAGCTGGGCGATGGAAGTGATGAAACTGGAGGTGAATGGGGTGGAGGAGGGTTGCGATGATTCACAGTGAAATGACAGCTGACAGCAGCAGAGAGGAGAACAGATTTAAAGTTTGAGAGCAACGATATGATTGGCTGATGGAGATTGTGGCGAAATTACTGGTTTACTGAAGAGTAAACGCCCATACTGATTACAAAGAAAGAGAGGGGGAGAGAGAAATGTGGATGAACGAGTAGCATGCTATGCTAGAACTTATGCTAAGCTTCATTATAACTATTCTAATTATCTAATAATTCCCCCTGCTCTTAAATTCATTTCTATCAGAGGGGTGTCTTTCATTTTTCTATGACTCACCCTGTGTGGAGTTACTTGGTGGTGCTTTAACTGCATGCTCTCCCTCGTGCCTCTAGGTGCATGGAGAGCTGTTCTCTCTCCTACTCTGCTCTCTGCTGGACTGTCACAGTGCGTAACCACCATCTCCGCTTCTCACAGCAGTAGGTTTTATGTTGTTTTACAGTTTCATTCCCTCATGTTGAATATCAGGTATTGTACTGTCTCTGTGCCATCTGTGTGCATATGAAGTAGCCTACTGTGATACGCTATTGCTTCGCCTGGCTACAATCACTGCTGCCATGATCACTGGAAAGTCCACACCCCTTATAAATGCTCTTCAGTTATCACCAACTCTCTGAAGATGCTAATAACTGCAGGTGGCTATTAGCGCTGGTGTTTGTGAATTGGACTTTTTTTGCAATGAGGGTCATTTGCATAGAAAAGGGCCAATTTTGTGCATTTCACCTCATTTAAATATGTGCAAAAAGCATCGGCACACCGATGGCTTGGTAGCAAAGTTAGGGGTGCATTTCACCCTTTGCGGGTGCTTTGAGAATTACATGATTTCTTTTTGTCTTATTTGTGCAGGTTTAGAGGCCGCAAAAGCTGCACAATCCTTTTGTGAAAATATAATTTTAACTTGTTGGAGCAGGGTCTACATTGAGGCGAAAACATCACAGCAATGACTGCTTCTCACTAAGAGTGTCACCAAAGTCAAGACAAAGATGACTCTTGCACATTATCAGTTAGGGATACAGAACCAAAAAATGTTATAGCTGTGCGTATTAAAAGTAAAGCTGAATTTGTGACTGATCTTCTTTGTCCTACAGCACGATACTAAGCGCTGACCACTTCATCTCCACGTCTATGACAAAGTGAGAAGTGTCCATTCATGTACTTGCAAACAGCTCTTATTATTCTCTCAAGCACACACACATTTTGCTCAACTGCTCACACCTTTTCCTTCTTTCAGCTCGTCGTCTGTCACTCTTTTCCATCTGCTCCTTCTCTCCTTAGATTTGCTCCCTAAAGGTCTTGAGGATGATGGCCATGAATATTTCACTAAACTGCATTCTCAGGTTATCAATAATAAAATGCCATATTCATATAAATATTCTAAAAATACAGCCGGACTCTGCCTCTTCAGTGGTGCATTAAAAATTCATAGACATCCAGCAAACTGCTAAATCTCCCACCATAGCACACCCATATGGACATGACCGCTGGACTATGTGCAGGTGTTTTCTTCTCACTTTAGTGTTTTTGTGCATGTTTGTGTCTATGTACGTGTGTCTTTTTGGCACATCTTAAGCTTCTGTAATACACTGTCTTGGAGAAGCGGTCCAGGTCAGTGAGAGCTTGAAAAGTGATTCACATTGTCAACAGTCTGAATCACCACAGCCTAATACTAAATCAGTCTAACATTACAGACACACACGCTATCCCCAGCCCACGTACACTCTTATGAACACATCCTGTAAACAGGCTCAAATATTATCTCTTACTCTCTCAATCTGATGCACACGCGTACACAAATGCACTCTGCTTGTCTCTCACACACACACCCCATTTCCCTCCCTCACCGTGGTGAGATGTCGCAGCCCTGTTGCATGAAGGCTCCCAGTGAGAACCAGAGGGAGTTGAAGATGCCAAACTCATTGGGAGGTTGGTCAGTGGGGCCCAGCTCTGTTGTGCCATCCTCTGGTTCCTCTGCATGCCACTCGTACGGGCTGAAGCGACTCACCTGAGAAAGTGAAGGAAAAATAAGAGTCATAGATCATTTAGAGGTCTATAAAGGAAAGAAAGACCAGTGCAGGTACATGAAAACAAGAGATAAAAACGCATTATCTTATTCTAATACAGCCTGAAACAAATTAACACAGGGAGAAATATGTTCAGCAATGATCCTAACAGCTAAATAACACAAAAAAACATGGAGGGTACATTTCTTTTGACTGTTTCCTTGAATATGCAGACACTCTGGCTGACATAACCTTGACTACGTGACCTTGCATGTCTTAAATATCGCACATTAAGTATTTGCATATCTTGCATACAGAGCTGTCTGTGATGTTATTTCTGTCCAGATAGGACACCTTTAAGTATCTAACGATTTCCTGCACAGAAGCTTTCTGTGTTGCCGCACTTGAAAAAGTATTAACTGTATTAATTTATTGAAGGGTTTTAATAATCCTTAAAACATACACATGGTGTATTCTCAGAAACATCAAATGAGATCACTCAAAGTTATTATATCATCAGAAAAGGGCATCCAGGAGTAGTCTAATCTTGTAGATCTAAGGATCTACAAGGTCAGGCAGGGCACCATGTGCTGTAGCCCACTAGTTAGTGAAACTATATTTTTAGCCTGTGAGCCATGTAAGAGATTCCTTTCTTTCATTCCTAAACCCAGGCCTTTAAAAACACTTCAAACTGTTAGCCCTTCAATCCAACTCAAGTGTTGATGTTTTTAACAGTCACTCACCAAAAACAGCACAACACTGACTCCAATGTAAGCGAACACTATGCACATCCAGATCTCGTAGGCCAGCGGGTCCAGGAAAGAGAAAACACCTGGTTTAGACTTCTGGGGCTTTTTGATCATGATGGAGATTCCCAGAGACATGAAGGGCTTCGAGAAGTCGATTACCTCTTCTCTCACCAGAGTGATGGTCAGCGGAGCCACGGCAATTTCTGCTTTCTGCAAAGAGGTTAGTTAGTTAAGTTTAGTCATATGATAGTGCAGTTAATGCAGAAACTTCATGTAAAACAGGTGAGTGATGGTGACTCTGTGAACTCCTTTGTCTGCAGAAGGGGAAAGTCTGAGGACAAAGATAAAGGAGGGAGAAATATATTTTGAAACACAAGGGGCAGGTAAAGTAGACAAGACCAGTAAGGATCAATGGAGTTTGAAGCAGAAGAAACATAAGGAAGGGAATAAAGGAAATAAGGGAGGCAAAGAAAGGGAATTGGTATAGTGGGGGAGAGAAAAGGGGGAGAGAGAAGGGTTGAAACAGACAGAAGAGGTAGAGGGAAAACCAGAAGAATGACAAAGAAGTAATTCATACGTAGGCATGAAAGTGACACTGCCAGAATATAAATTAGTCTGCAAGGTCTCACACATTTGCATGTGCGCACGCACACACACACACACACACACACACACACACACACACACACACACACACACAAAATCTGTAGAAGACTCAAAAACATCATTCATTCAGCACACTGAGTATCTGTTTCTGAGTAGCGGCGTGTGTCTAAACAACGTCTGCAGTCTTAACTGAAAAAGAGGCTACAATAACAGCATATCAAATAACAAGTGTTCCTTTGCTACAAGGGGTGAGAATGTTACAATGCAATAAACAGCAAAAGAAAGACAAGGAAGTCAGAAGTGATATGAAAGAAAAAAGGTTAGGAGAGGGCAGAGGAATATCAAAAACTACACTACAGAAAGAGAGATGAAATAAACTGGAGCCAGAAAGCAGGAGACAAAATTACACAACATGAAAGAAAAGGAGAAGAAAGTCATGAAGATAAACAGAGAGTAAGGGACACAAAGATATAAAACAGAGCAAAGTGCTGAAATCTTACAAATGTGTTTTCTCTATGTGGAAGAGTCATAAGAGTCATCAGAAAGGACTGCGAATGTTTGGAACAAATCAAACCAGATTAATCAATGCAGCGGTTCTGCCGTGTCACCTTCCACGATACGGATTCTGGAGGCTAATTAATTCTGTCACTGTTCTGCAGCAACGTCTCCACTTTCACTCTTCCGCAAAGTGACGACTGACATTGTCTTCTGCATGTTGATAAAGTTTGCGTTGGGACAGCAATGTGAAATCTCAGCCCGTGCATGGGCGTGAATGGCATAATTAGCCAGCTTGCCAAATTCTCAAGAAATAAATGAACCCTTGGAGACACAGCATCTCTGCACGAAACTGACATGGTAACTAAGGAGACGCAGAGCTGGAGACAAGTTTATGTACTCCATAAGAGTTATTTTGAGCATTTCTCAGCTGATGGCCCATGGTAGGTTCACAATAGCAGGAACACATACTGGATAATGCAATGTAATAGCCCTGCTGTACAGTATATATGATGTTCAAATTATGTTGAGGCTCTGTCAGAGAAGTGCTGATTCAACACCATTCTCTGTGGCAATAATCTGTGATGTTGTACTGGATCGCATTACATTCTATTGTTGTATTGTTGTAAGTTGAACATGTTATAGTCTCCTATCCTGTGTGTATAGTACATTGTCATTTTGAAGTATTTGAATGTTTGACATTATGGTTATTGTGTGAAATTTTGGTAATCAGATCATTGTTTAATTTAATCCTACTTTCACCGGCTGGGTAAACTTTCATTGTCATTGTTGTATTAACTTTCTTAATTTCTTAACCTCAATCCTGTTGTTGTTTTAACATTCTTGTATGTCTGGGATTCTGCCTGTGTGTTTACTTGTAAATGCGAGGTCTCATAGTTCTGTTTGTAGTATTTTGACCTGTAAAGTGTGCCAAAGAATTTTTTGGTGAGGTGAACTATAAATAAACTGAAGTTAAGGTTGAATTGGATCAAATAGAATAAACAAACAATTTGAAGACATCATCTTGGGATCTGAGAGCTTGTGATGGGCATTCACCACAGTGGCATTAGATAGACTAAACAGCAAACTAATTAATCGTACATAACGTAACATAACAGACAAAATAATCAATAAAGTCCCTAATATTTTCCATACAAACTCACCCCATACACAAGCTCTCCAACCATGCCGTTCCATATTTTCGTCTCTGGATCTCTGGCTCCATATTTCCCATCCGGCACGATGGAGATCTTGTATTTGATTCCGATGTGCTTTGCGATCTCTGAGGCCAAGTCCACACAGTATCCCTCAAACTGGTCGTTGCCTTCATAAAGTTCCCAGTTCTTCTTCAGCATCACATAGGGACCCTCCTACAAAACCAGCATAAAGGGAGAAAGACACAACTGTTTGGAGGAACATGACAGCAGCGATTACTAAGGAGAAGGGAAAGCGGCAGTCAGCAGTTTGGTTGTAAACATTGTACCGGGGGAAAAACACAGACTATAAAATTATAATAATAAAAATTATTCCTGTGAAAAAATATAGGTATATACATTTTCAACAGAAACTATTACTTTTTTATCATACACAAAGGGGCCTAATGCAATGTTGCAGACAGAATTCAATTCTGCTTTGACATATTAAACTGGACGCCAGCCTCTATGAAAGCAAGTCTTTGATCATAACATTAAGATTCTGAAATGTATGCACATCATTATAAGAGACTGATTTAACCATACAAGTAGGACAGTGAAGGTAAGCTGAAAGTCACACATCTTTATGTAGATCCACATTTTATATAAAAAGAGATTAACATCATCAGACAAACTATGATTTCAGGAAATCACAGCAGTCACCCAAAATTTGATAGAAACATTTGCACAGTTTAAAAAAATAGGAAAAATATTAGGCCATGTCTGAGGTAAATGTTTTACATCTTGTGTTTCTGACTTCTAGTGCCTTGTTTTATGCCTTTGTCTGACTCTACATGCCTCCATTGGGAACTACACCTGACTCAGTACAACACTAATACAGGGAGAGAGAAGAAAAAGAGAGGAAGACTCCTGCTTTGATAATGTGTCGTAAGAGGTAGAATGATTTCTGTGTGCATGCAGTTAACAAAGATGAAAGCAAACATAGAGTTTAATGTTGTCTACAGAGATGGTGGGTGTATTAGGAATGACACAAAACTCAAGCATGGTCACAGAGAAGCATGCACACACATTAACACACCTACATAGGATATCCACAGAGAAAAGAAACACACACACATAGACATTTGAGTGGCAGTGCATCCATCAGGAGCAGTGAGTAATGTCATTATGCCTGAGGCTGCTCACCCTGTAATCCAACTGAAACCAAGCCTATTAAAATGCTATCAAACTCTTTTTAATCAAAGACTAATCTCATCTAATTAATCAAACAGGCTTGTATAATATCCAACACTCCCAAGCTATGAAACAGTATGAAGATCATAAAACACAATAAAAAAAAAAGATAATTTTTTTTGGATTGAATTCTTCATTCAGGAAATTGATTCACATCACAAACCAGTACAGTTTAATCAAAGAGGATTTTAAATGAACATGTCTTAGAGGGGCTCAAATGAACAACAAAATCACATCAGTAATAATCATAAGATCACACAGATTTGGAGAGAATTGACAGAACAATACTCACTCGAGGGAACATTGAAAGCAAGTCTAGATCAGAAGCAGGAAGGAAGAGGGATTTTAAAAAAAATCTTACAATGGAAACTGGACTATACAAACAAATCCTACAAAGTGAAGCTGGATTTATGAATTGATTCTCTTTCTCTTTAGTAAACAAAGAGCTTGAAATAAAACCATTTCCTTGTGTACTTGCATGTGACTAACAGGTAAAATAGGGAGAAATTCTATTTTTAAAATATGGTTATTCAATGGCTTACATGTATCCAAAATGTTTTTTTTTTAAATGATTAATTCTTGTAGAAGTACTTTTACTTTTATTGATTTCATGACTAAATACCTTCAAAACTAATGACATTTCCCATCAGTCTCAGCTGTACTTTGTGTTTAGTGCTAATTAGCAAATGTTAGCATGCGATTACACTTAACTAATATGACGAACATGGTAAATACCTCCTAAACATCAACATGCTATCATTTTGTCATTTTGAGCATGTTAGCATGCTGATATGGGCATTTAGCTCAAAGCACTGCTGTGCCAAAGTACAGCCCCACAGCAGGACTGTAGACTCTTCCTGTTTCTAAATCCAGAGCGTGAGCTCAGCATCAATGTCTACCTAGCAAGTGAGTTTTCTTCCTGTTAAATTATTGTCAGTGTTACATGGTGAATCATGTAAGTTTTAAAATATACTAAGTGTTAAGCCTCAAATCCAGCAGTTGTCAGAAATGTTCTTTGGGATGTGCAAGTCCATTCCTTTGTGCATAAACAAATAATCTTACATTTACATATGAAACATATGTAAGGTTGAGAAACAAATACACATTTTAAAACAAATAAAAAACATCCCAAGCATTGGATTATCACATTTCTTACAAACCATTATTCAGTCGTCAGTTTGTCAAAATTTGTTCAAACAAAATACATTTCTTCTAAAACCAACCACACAGATGAGAATTCAGTTCTTCATGCTGAACATTTTTCTCACACACTTTTATCACCAACATCAACATCAACTACAAAATTTTTCCCCCACTGTCTTCAGTGTCAGAACATACAAAAAGATTTCTCCCAAAACGACATTATCAGGGACTTGCAGGTCCTGGGGTGCTCATTCCATTGACGCAACATAATTTATAATGTTAATGAACATCAAAAGAGTTTCAAGTAAATTCCCTTTAATAGATCGACAACCATGAGGACTGCTCTGTAGCAGGGAAAAAGACTAAAAGAGATGAAGATGCTAGCTGAAAAGCACGCATTCAAAGTTGAAACCTAATTAAATATCTAATTTACAGTTTCACAATAATCTTCACATAACATATACTGTGTGATTACATTTTTTTTTTAGTTTTTATTGGTTTGCAATCATAAACTTAATGGTTTCCAACCTGGTGTGATATTAACTGCCCAGAGATCCAACAAATATCACTGACAGAAATGTGACAATACTGTTTGTGAGGAAACGTGTTTGAAGGATAATTCTGTGGCAGAGATTATTTGGTGCATTTATTCAGGTGAATGACACTAAGCTGCATATAATGTTTGGTGCATGACAACAACTCAATATGAACACCGATAAAACAGAGACTTTCTACAATGACAATGATGGGAATATTCAGCTCAGGTTATTTTTAAGGAAGTTGAAAAGAACAAATGATGGTAATGCTGTAACCAGATGAACATGATTATTTTTGTTTAAAATCATTAAAACACTGTAATACTGGGCAGACTCGTTTTGGATACAGTGAAGCAAAGCCAACTGTTTTCTCCTGTTTTCAGACTTTATGCTAAGCTAAGCTAACCGGCTGCTGGTTCCAGCCACATATTAAATAGACAGACATGAGAGTGGTATCGATCTCCTCATTGAACCCTCAGCAAGAAAGCGAAATGTCAAAACTATTCCTTTAAGGATATTTATTTGGTGCTATAATTCATACAAAGTGAGCTGAAATGTAAAAGATACTTCCTGGGAAATTCTTCTGATGAGATCTTGTCAAAGTCCAGGTGGGTCAGAAGCCCAAAGAGGAGACTTAGTCTCACATTGGGGGATGAAACTATTATTACTATTAAATTCTTAATGCCTCAAAAATACAGGAAGGCCATTTTGCTACACTTTTCATATTAAATCATCGAATCTTGAGAGGAATCATTTACTTAATTTGTGTTAACAAGGAGATTGCAACCACATAGTTGCCTCCTCCATCAAATTACCCTCAGGTTTATCATGTTAGAAGGTCAAGTGTTTGAAATCAGAGGAGGCTACTTTGTTGAGTTAATTTAGTATTATGAAAGCAACTGCACATAAACAGACACACACATACAGATACCAGTGGGAGCTCTGCCAACAGTGTTTTACTTTAAAGCCTCCTTAAGGTTTGTTATCAGTTTGCCCCAGACACCTTTGTCTCGGTGTGAAAGTAGCAATGCCAGTGCTGTGTGTGAGTATGTTTGTGTGTACTGGATGTTAGTGCATGTATTTACTTCTTGGAAGAAACCATCATGTTTGGTTGTTGCATGTGGCATAATGAGTCAGGGCATGGCAAGAAACGGGAGGTGATAAGGGGGGAGAAAAAGCGAGGAAATAGGAGCAAAGATCAGGAGGTCGAAAGGAAAAAGGGAGGGAGGGCACGGTAAAGAGAAATAGGAGGAAATGCAGCTGGAGAGAGAGATGTGGGGTGTGTTGACTGCATGAAACTATAGAAGAAAGATGCAGGAGCAGATCAGAATACAAACAGCGATAGCTACAGGGAGAATGGAAGATAGGAACGGAAAAAGGGAAAGCGTGAAGGAGAGATAAAGAGAAAGAGAGAATACGACAAAATGAAAAATGAGGAAAAGAGGCAGAAAGCAGGAGAGGGGATGGGATGAAAAGGGAAAATGGATGGGTGAAAGAGTGGGAACAGCTTTGTATAAGCAAATGGTTGGGGCTGATAAGATATAAAACACTTCACACTGCAGCCAAAAAGGCAGACAGGACTTGTAATGTAAGCCAGTTAGCCAGCCAGTGAAAACAGGCACCTAACTGTCCAGTCACTCATTCAGGCTGCCAACCGGACACTCAATCAGTACAGCATTTAAAAAGCCAGACTGTCACATAACGAGTTAGCTAACCACCGAGACATTTAATCAGCCTGTGAGCCATCCATTCAGATGGCCAGAGAGGCAAGCCAGGCAGTCGGTTAGTCACAGCCTGTTTCAGTCAGTCAGTTGGTCAATCAGTTCATTCATTAATTAATTACTGCAATTACACTACATAATCATCTGCCCAGTCACATATTTGGCCTGTGAGTCAGTGTGATTATCTCACAGCTATTCAGCCATAAAGAGAGCAAGGCAATTCAGCAGACAGTCAAATCAGTCGATTGGCCGTCAATCAGCCAGCACTCAGTCAGTGCCACCATGCCAGTTGGTCTGTCACCAAGTCAACCTGCCAGGTAAACAGCTTTTCACAGTAACTCAGCCAGTCAGCTGCTAAGTTAGTCAGTCCACCAGGTAACTAACCAGCCAGCCCAACACACGCCTTGTTGTCAGTCTAGCCAATGATTCAACCTGTTAACAGATTCACCAGCCACTCAGTCCATCAGCTAGTTGCATCCACAATACTTTGTGTTAGTCTCTATTTTTGTTGAACCAGTTATATATGTGTTCAAAGCCAACATTTTCAGAAGCCTGCATATTTTGTCTTCTGTTTATGTAATTTGACCTACTTTATACCATCACATAAATAATGTACCTCCCTAATATCTATTTACCATCTTCAGCTCTGAGTATGAGAGTCTTGCATCCTGATGAAGAACCTTGTGAGAACACTGACTTTTCATTTATAAACACACTGTGGGAGAAAGTTTAGTGGACTGTACAGTTTTTGTTCAACACTCTGTGTGCTGCACCTGAGCGTGCTGCACTTTTTGATAATCCATCCATCATAAAAAATACATTTAAAGGCAAGTTTCATTGATTAGAAGTCAGATGTCAAAATGTTTTATAATGTAATATTATATTAAAGGCAATTAAACAGAAAAATAGCTAAAGGAGCATTTTGTATGCTGTGGTTAACTAAGGTCAAAGCAAAAGCATAAATAAGAGATTGACATATTCTCAGGGGCTATGTTAACAAGTACAGCAAGTGCACATTACTTAAGGCAAATGCCAACAGGTTTAACAATCAATCCCCTTCAATGCACTTTGCTCATACAGGTTGTTTGTGTAAATATTTGTGTGTGTATACATGTATCTTTTATAGTGTGAGGGCTAATTTGCTTGCATGTACTCTCACACCTTCAGTGTTGAAAAATAGGTTACAGTGCGAGTGTGAAAATTTCATTATAGACAAGTTAAAACATTTATAATGGTGCCATTTCAATGCAAAGTGTGGGAATCTCTTGTGCTTCAGATAAGCGCCCCTAGTGTCGAATACCTTTCAGGTGTAGAGATCTCAGAGGAGCTGAGGAGGAGCTACAGTAGAGGAATGTTGACCGAGTAAGCATGACTGAGTAGATTTACAGAGTGACGGAGCAGAAAACTGAAGGTGGAAGAAGAGCGGTATCAAAAGGTGAGAGCTGCAAAATGCAGGACAGAAGACCTGTCCATATATCACTCTCCTCCCACACTTTCTCTTGAAAGAAAAAAAACAATAATGAATAACAATAAACAATATGAAAATATAGAAAATTATATATTTTTGTGAGATAATTTTTCCTGCAGGTAACACAGAAGGTGGTGGTGACTGTGGTGTCCTCAAAAGGAGTGAAAAGAATCTGAATTAACAGCGCTGTCTGATGGTCCGGTGATTTTGTGTGGCAAAAGGTCAAATCTTGACAGCGGCCACAAAATCCCTCGCAGAGCTCTCATCCAACTGTGGTTTTTATCATGAGAGGAAGAGAGGAGCACAGTGAGCAAGGCGTCCCAGTGCATCACTGGCTCAAAACATGGCGGCCGTGAATCTCCTTTTCATCTGTTCAGTCCCTCTTTGTCATTGTTGCTGTGTTAATGCAGGGCAAACCACTTCTAAACAAAGAAATCATTTCAAAACAAACAAAATCTCCTTATCAAACAAAAAGCCATCACAACAAAACAAAAAGCGCACTGAGTCTTTGTACAGAGCTTTTGGGGACACTCAGTCTATCAGTCTGTCTGTCCTCTGTCTTTCCCAAGGGTTTGCGACTCAGGTGAGTCTGTGTTTCAGTCTGTTGCTCTGTCTGCAGACCCGGCATCAGTGTCGCAGCAGAGGCTTCCTCATCATCAGAGGCTGCAAAGAGGAGGAGGTGGCTGAGCTAACATTAGCCAAGGCCTACTGAGGTCACCATCCACAGAGAAATATGCAGGTGGGGGAGGCATGGAGGTAAAAACAAAGGGTGTGGAGGTTTGGGGAGATGAGTGGAGCTAAAGACAGACAACCAGACGGGGGTGGGGTTGGGTGTGTGTGTATGTGTGTGTGTGTGTGTGTGTGTGTGTGTGTGTGTGTGGAGGGGGAGACAGAATAAATAGGAAAGGAACAAACATCGAAAAGACGTATGCAGTAATGCAGTAATGCCAAACTCTGTTTTGCACACTCATCTCTTTTACAACCACACAAAATGAATGTAATTAGAAACACAAGCCAAACAGTCATACGAACAGCAACACAGTGTGATATATTTTAACAATAATGGTATATAAACATAATATACACATATTCAAAATAGGATTTTGTCACAGAATAACAACCTACCCTTTAATACATTTGATTGTGTTGACATGTTTGTATTTGCTTGTCTTGGGTCTGGCTTACGGCACCACACCACACACTGCCCTGAGGTTTAATACATTGCCAGTTGGAGTGTGCACGTCTGGAGGCGGGGCTGCTGTTTAGTACATTTAGTCCAGCTGAATTCATGATTCTGAACTCTTTTTTTTCAGCATGTGTGGTCGTTTTCCTCTCTGCACACCTGACTGGTAACTACCACTTCTGGCCACCGGAGGCACTGCAGACTCTCACTGTACTATCAAACCAACATCTTTGAAGAGCTGTCCATAGGTATGAGCACTACAGTACTGTTAGTACAACTACATATATTTTTGTCATACTTAGGAGTTTGCTGGATGAAGCAATGTGGTTTGAAACAAAATGCTGAATTGCCGAAGCTCAAGCATCTGTGGCTTGTTTTATCTCTGGGCTGAAATTAGTCTTTTGAGTTGCTTTCACTTGCATCATTTTGCATGCCCAATTGAATTAGACTGATTGCATTTACAGGAAGGGGATGGCCACCATAAAAAGGCTGCAGATGGGTGAAGTGAAATCAAATGTAAGCAGAGGATGTGCACAAATCCAACGATTAGCCCTCCTTTGTCCGTGTTTGTAGAAGAACTAGAAGTAATTATAATGGGCTGCAGACCCGTGTATATGTGAAAGCCATTAAAAGAGACTGGACTGAGGTCACTTCTAAATGGTGATCTGAGGTCAGTTTTAGATTTGCCTACTAATGAGACATTAGTGTAATCTTCCAGCTGGACAAGTGCCACTCCCTCCTGGCTGTGCTCACTACAACTCATACAGCTCATCCAGCTCCAACCTGATTTTTCTCTGACATTAACAAAACTCTGCCACACGACACCCCTGTTGTACTCCATCCCCTGGCTTTCTGACACTGAATGTATCCTATAAGGCCACTAAGGGAAGTAAACTCCTGCCTCCTGCCCATGGTTCAACCCTAAACTCTGTCAGTTACTTGTACAGTAACTTCCATACCTTTTGAGGTTGAACTTATGACCACTCAAAACTAAGCAATGCCTTCTTGAAACTCCTAAACAGTGCTTGCATATATGTCTACTGGTTATGACCAAGAGAGAATGTTTTTCCTTGTTTTGTTTGAGTAATGTAAAAAAAACAAAAATGAGTGGAAAATTTGAAAAAGATTGCTCATTTTCTATACCATCATGTTGTAACCCCTTAGGTGTGTCTTGCAGCCCATTATGGGGGTCCCGGACCCCAGGGTGGGAACCACTGTACCAGCAGTAGTAGTGGTCATTTATGCATCTAGTCCTGTCTAACCAGCTTATTGCTGTACCCATAGTTTCACCCCAGTCAAGACTGATACAGTTTTTTTTGTCAAACCAATCTTCTTTGAAAATTAAGCTTATCCTCTTCCATCCCCTTCCCTGTACATGCACCTGATATTGCTTGGAAAATAAAGAAAAAAGTTTTTTATTTTAGCATGTGTTAAATGGGGTATTAATTACCTATTGTATACCTGATGTGTCATTTTCATTTGCACCAATTTGCATCTCCATTAACTTCAACTAGCAAGTAAGCTGGGAAATCAGGTGAGAGCAAGGTTTGGTGAAATTAGGTTTTGGAAATGGAAAGTGTTGAAGGACAGCTTCACCAAAATCTCAAAAAGCACCCAAACTATGCAGAAATGAAAGAAGTCTGAGGGTTCATTACCATGATGGTTGTCACGACTACTGTCCGGTTCTCCATTGCTGAGCTGTCATTGGACAGAGCATTTTCATTCTGGACCAACACAAGTTTGTCTATGTCATTCCAGTAGCCAATCTGAGAGAAACAGAGGGATAAGAGAGAGAGAATGTGTCATAAAAGAAAAAAAATTCAATCACTCTTTATAGCGCAATTGATGCAAAAAATAAAATTTAAATGCTTAGAATAAAATCAAGACAGACAAAAACACAAATGAATAGATATAAAAAAAGAAATAAAGAAATAGAACCTATGTGAGATGAACAGAAAGGAATAGAAAGTAAAAAAAAGAGTCAACAGAATGAGCTCACTCCAGCAGATTTCCCATTGGAACTGTAGAAGATATTGAGAGATATTGAGTGTGAGCCAAGAATTTTCAATAAACACGCACTGCTGTCGAAGGAACACTTGAGAAGCTGGAACATGGTGTTATTTCTTTATTACAGGTGCTACATGTATGCTTTATTTTCTAGTAAAGAGAAATTATAAGTTATTTCAACCTGAGCCTTATCCTCCTACCTTTTGCTATTATGAAGAAGAATTAAACTTTTTTTATTTATCACTGCAGAGTTTTATGTAGCCCCAGGTTGTCTGGGAGCTGCTCTCCAACGCACACTCCAAAAAGCTATTAAAACACAAGCTGCGGTGGTTCAATCGCAGTCTATCTAAAGATATTTACAACTGCAATAAAAGTTATTAATTAAGAATTATGAAGATACTTATGCAGTAAATGAATTAATTTTTCAACAATCAACCACCACGAGGGATAAAACAGGAAAAACGCAGCCCACACTGAAAAATACAGGAATTATCCTAACCTATGTAAACCTATGTCCTTTCAGTGATGATTAAAAGTAACTTTCCTGCTGAAATGATGAAAACATTGGTTTTCACATGCAGTTGTTCTTCTGCCTCTTACCATTGCTTTTCAGTACCACAGCCTGAAAATATATCACAGAAACTGAATGGAAATAAGTTGGATATGGTATGTTTTTGATCTGGTAAAACTCACAAATTCAAAGTGTTGTTTATCTTTGTTACTAAGCCATGAGGAGAGCCTACCTTGCGTGGTCCGTTGCTCTTCAGTTCAAACACGTCCATGGTATAGTTGACCCTCCGACCGTAGTGATCAAACTGAATGTTCCCAGTCAGGCCCTGAATACGCACCTGGATTTATAGCAAAAATTATAGTAAGGACTGGAGAAAAATAAAAACACTCAAGTTATAATCCCTAAGATTTCGGTCTAGGTTGATTTGGCACTACCCACAGTTACTTGTTGTAACAGCAAGTGTGGTTTAAAACTACAGGTCCCAGAATTCTGGGGAAGCATAATTTCCTGTGAATCCCTCGTGCCTGATTCCAGTGCAGTAATGGTGGACTCCCCCACTAACAAAACAACTACAGTATATAGATTGATAGTTACTGGATGTAAATACATGGAATGGCTATCGCAGAAAAAAATGTTGACCATAAATAATATCAAAAACAGGTTTGAATTTATGGAAATCTTGAGGATTATAAGTTTAATTAAATGTAGCATCATAGATTAAAAAAATGAATAGTTTATATAATATGAATAATTTGTCAGATAACAAAAATTCATATCCCACATGGTTAAAGGATATTTTAGAGTTAAGGTTAGAATTATCACCAGGTTATGGTTAGGGTAAGGGTTGGAGTAAGACATACAGTGCTTATTGTTAGTGTTAGGGTAAGTACCTGAAAAGTGAATGGAAGTCATCACAATGTCCCCACAAGTATAGCAGTACATGTTTGTGTGTTACAGTAAGAGTGTGTGGACTCTGGTGGGTACTCCATCAAAGTCCCAACAAGAATTTAAAACACATAAATGTCGGCATGGATTTCTGGAACATCTTCTCCTTTTTCATGCCAGCTGTTTTACTGACTACGTTGGTGCTTGTGTGTGTGTGTGTGTGTGTGTGTATTTGTAAACATCTGTCTAAGCATTTGTTCAGTCTATACTAAACTATACAACATCAAACTTGTGCCAACCTGTTTGAGTGCACGCTCCATATCTATTCCTTGGTTCCAGGGAGCAGCTGGATTGGCCAGGCAGTCGCCAGCGTTGCCACGGCGACTGATGTCAATTTTCTGACGGCGAAGGGTGCGGAAGGCCTCGGCCATCACAAGGACGCCATCATACGTTAGAGATGAGGTATACTGAAGAGTGGAGGAAAAACAGAGAGAAAGAAAAGAAATGTTATCATTTTGTTTGTTGTTACCAGTTTTGAAACTTTTTTTGTTGGGCAAATAAATACTTCTTCTTTGTCAGTCCAAGTACTCAGTATGACAGAAATTACTCTAGTCATACAATTAATCCTTGGGTAATTCAAAAATCTGAAATGAGAGAGAGGCATTAAAAAGTTTCCTGTAAAAATTTAATGAGACCCTGTTTGGAAAGGGTGAATCCTGGGTTCATCTACATAAAAGTTTAGTATTTAGTGTTTTTTTAGAATATTAAACTAATTAATCATTTCTAAAACATAATTAAAAATATTGGCTTGTTTTTACAAATTTTACTGATGTATACAAACCGGTAACATCAACAAATATTAGCTTATATTTGTCAGAATGTTGCAGGGCTACATCGTAGACCTATGTGATTTATTCCTAAAATGAGAACCCATTTCATCACAGACAACAGCTGTATTACTGCCTCAGACCTCAGACCATCTTAACGCCATACTGTATGAACTAATCACACCAGTATGCAAACATGCTGACCTGTGCCTCAATCTATCTCACCGCTCTGACTTTTATTTGACTTCCGCTGTTAACACTGGTGAACATCCATCAATACCACCGTAAATATGCCAGTTTTAGACAGGCTTATAGTCTTCAAATACAGTCACTGGGCCATTAAAGTGACATTAAAACGTGTTTAAATCATATTGTAAATCTGTTCATTAAATCCACTTTGTTTGGGAATTCCCTTTGATGGACAAATTTAGATTCCCAAGATGTATAAATGCGGTTTCATTGGCTCATATTCTAAAATAGGATGTAGCACTTTACTGTTACTGTAGAAGTGAGTTGGCGTGAATTACAAAAATTCAATGTTTTAAGGGACCTTTGAAACGTGACGTGGCACATAAGAAAAGAGAAAGGGTGAGAGATCATTAGTATCTGTTCTTAAATTAAGCTCTTAAAAGTGGTGGTGATCTTGACAGATTGTTTGACAAATTCATTATAGGTAAGACACAGCGCAGCAGGGAACAGCACCACACACTCAGCAGCAACAAACCCACCCAGCCCACGCAGTGCCACACAGACGGAGGCAGTCAAACACACAGTGGGTTGCCTTCACATCACGGCGGAGACAAGTGGAGAGATGAAAATGGGAGGAAAGAGGGAAGTCAGCTGAGAGACTCTGCCGATGCTCTCCATGCCTCTGCAGGTAGTTTTCACTCCTACTGACATCCCTTCATTTGTATCCCAAAAGGCGTGTTTTGGAAGGCTGCACAACCATGTCATCCTCCTTTCATCTCTCCCCTTTGAAACTAAAGAAGCCGCTAGGCGTGCAACTGACAGATGACGACTATAGAATTCAAATCAAGGAGAAAGCAACAAGAAAACTGAGCCAACTAGCATACTGTTTTCTGTTTGTGTCAGGGGCAGAACAGAAACACCTTCTGGACACATAGAAAACAGTATTGGCTTTTAAAAACACCTAATTCTGTCATAATATTTCTAGGATCAGTTCGTTCAAGTCTCCAAGTTCAGCTAAAATCCACCAAGTCAAAATAGATTTTCAGTGTAAATGTGGATTCTCAAATAGGATGAAACGTACAGTTTTAGTCTACTGTTCCATATCAGACCAAGGACCAGATTTTTAAATGATGTATGCAACAAAAGAAAGCATGTGTCACAGAAACAAATGTTTTTAAAAACTGCATGAAGTGCATTTAGAATATACAATATACTGCATTCATGCTTTATGTACATCATGTCTAGACTTTTATGAACTGACCTGAGTGAGATAAAGCATTGTTGCAAGCATAAGGAGTTGTAATCAAAATCTTTTCATTCATTCATTATTACCTTAAATACCTGCAAAACTATTGACATTCTCAGCAGCCTCAGCTGTACTTTGTTTTTAGTGCTAATTAGAAAATGTTAGCATGCTAACATGCTAGAATAAGATAATAAATATTGTAAACAGTATACCTACCAAACATCAGCATGTTAACAATGTCATTTGGAGCCTTGTTAGCATGGCGATGTTAGCATTTAGCTCAAAACACTGCTGATTCTAAGTATAGCTTCACAGAGCTGCTAGCATGGCTGCAGACACTTCACAACACAGTCTTGTTTAATTTCAAATCATACAGTAGGGCCTCAAGAGTGTTCTATAAACACTAATAACAATATGTACTTATTGCTATATATATGATATTGTCATCCACATCGTAAAGTAATATTAGAATATAGATAATGCAAATTAGATAACAGATTTGAAATCAATCATCAGGCCGTTATGACTCACAACATCAGCATAAGGACACAAAACTTAATGTGGCACCGTTAGACAATGCCAGTGCCAAGCTATGGACTTCACATGTCTGGTTTGTGTCCAAAACTTTAACAGGGACATGTCACCATTGTTTTATGGATAATGTGCGAGTGGCCATTTGCGTCATGCATGTGTGTAGCTTAACAGGATGATATATATATGCAATGATTTATAAATCCAGAGCAAAGACTGCATACACGTTTCTGCTTTTTAATGATATTAAATAATTTCACCATAGACTGTCCCACAGAGAACATAACATGGCAGAGGCAGGGTTAATGACACACTGAAAAACACAAAGCTTTTTTATTAATTATTCTTGTCAAATGAGATGAGAAATTGAAATGAAAAAGTAAGACAGTGGCTTTAAAACCATTTGGGCATGCATATTTAATTTATAAAATGAGCTTTGCACTGGTGTCTGGCAAACATTAAATGATTTACACATGGACAACTATTGATAAAGACAGCCGCATTATCTGTTAAATATGCTTACACAGATGTTGCAAACCTATTCATATTCTGATCATGTAATCAGGGGTTATGTGTAAAAAAGATTAAATGGAAAAAGCCCAAAAAAGGCTGTAACTTGGAGAACATATGTGTGACTGAATTTTGATGAAGTTAATATATTACTTTGCCATGTCACTGATCATTTTCATTATATTGCAACAAATTCTTCATGCACACTGAGTCACTGAATTAAGAGTTTTTCATTGATGGCCAAAAGCAGCTAGCTCACAATCTAGTCTCCAGTGCAAAAGGGACAAATCACTATAGTGCTTTTCACACAGCACATTATTAGACCACAGCTCTACTTGGCCCGAGGCTATGAGTTGGCCTAAGGCTAACTGAGCACGGCTTTTACACAGCATCAATTAGCCGAGAGCAATTTGGAGGCATTTGTTGTCACTAGAGATATCTGGTGTTGTGTTATTATGTTAAATGATTAAAATGTGTTTCCTTATTTGCAAAAGGCAGAGGTAAAACATCACTTTTTGTGGTTGCAATGGGAAAAACACCTTTGAATGCACTTCATCAAAGATGTATACAAAGTTCTGAAAGTTGAGAACACCTGCAAGCATGCCCACTGTGTCTGTCACAAACATGCTTAATAAGTTTGCCTCCATTAACACACTAACTGTTGTGTAAACGGTAAGGGTCGATTGATGCAGCCGACATCCCTTAATGAGAATTCATCAGGTCAATCTGAGAATGATGATTAGCCAATTAATATAGTCCCTAGCTGAAAAATGGCATTCCAATAATGAAAGAATATGACCATCAATATAAAGTTGCAGCCTTGAAAGTGTGTGTGTGTCCTTTGAGAGTGACTGCATACATGTGAGTTTAAGCCAAAGAACAAGGGACAGAGGGCTGCAGTCTTTTAATAGGTAGGTGGACATTTTTCCAGTTAATATATGCACAAATCAAACATAATTGGCTGCAGGTCAGTACCCTGTCAATAGAGGTGTGCTGAGGGAGGGGAGAGGGACAAAAAGGAAAGGACAGAAAGGAAAGGGGGAGTGGGAGAGACTAAATAGAGGCACACTAATGTGACAGAGAAAGGGACATTGGTAGTGAGAGAAAATAGACATTGAGGATGGTGCAAGAAGAGAGGAGAAGAGATATACTGATTCTGATTTCTGATTCTGATTATACAGTAAGAGAGACAATGAGACACATATACAAGGGTTGAATTTCATACAGAACTGGAGACAAGGTGAGGGGAAAGCTAGGAAAAACGGAGAGGGAAAAGGTGAGATATCATGGAGGAATATCATGGAGGACAGACATGACAAAGAAGTCTCTAGTCTGAAGAATCTGCATGCACCGCGTGCAAACTTTGTCACTAAATTATAGAGTCATCGAGGAATATATGTATTCAATCGTAGTAGGGTCAGTCAATTCACCTCGAGGTCACACTCTGATTGGCTAAGAAGCTGAACCAAATGCACCATATCACACTCTGAATGGTTCAAATGCAGCACATCACTCTGTGACTGGTTACTTGACTTGACAGGTTAGAAGAACAAATTGCAGACCAATGCCACCACCCCTAAATGTGAGTTTGTGTGTGTGCACTGCAAATATTTGTGCACAAGTTTCTGGTGTATTTGTGGGTGTACTGATGGTGTGTTATAGTGGAAAAGAGCTTTAGCTACATTTCTAAAGTAAAGGGAAGTTCTGCATTTTTGTTTCCTGAATAAAGTAGCCAAGGTAGAATAAGGGCTGCTGAAGAGAACAACATTTCGAAAACAATTGCAACTATTTCAGATGACATTTGTTTAGGTAATGGCAGCTTTTAGACATAAGTTTCCAAACTGTATATTTAAGGATGGGATAGCATATTGTTATCACCTTAGGTGGGCTTTCAGATCCAGGGTACTCTCTCTGATCCAGTTTGTTCCAGCGCTGCATCAGTTTGATAACGATAGGCCTGCTGAAGTCCACCAGCTGGAAACCAGTCACATTGGCCCCGCCGTGCATGAACCTCTCCAGAGATATGTCCTTAAAACCCTGAGAAAGAGAGTGAATGAAAGAAAGATGGAAAGAAAAGGTGAAAGGAGGGATGATGCAGGACAGACAAAACAGTGGACTACAAAACTCTCCAACAGAACATGTGCACCTTTGCTGACGTATTATACTCCCACAGTTTATCTGATTATTTATACCCCTACTTAATATGGAGTGGCTTCCACAGCTGCGAGTTTGTCTTCATGCAGTGACACTTTGTAGTGAAGTAGTCGTAGAGAGGGATGCATGTGGGGGTGGGCCAGAGACAGAGGTAGAGAGTAAAGACATGTGAGGGTTATCCTGGGTTGATGGATGCTAATTGCTAAAAGCTCTGAGAGCCTATCTAGCTTGACCCAGGGCTCACAGGGCCCTTTTTTATTGTACCGGAGAGAACTGCTGTGGAACAGATTTTAGGGATTAAGGTTGAAGCAATACTTCATTTACTGACGTGAGTTCCAGCAGCTACCTACAGCTCTGACTTTGTTGAGGAGAGACAAATGTTATTATACTAATTCTGAAATTAAAGGGAAAAATGGCACCTTAGTGCGAATATTAAAAGATCAATATGGAACTGGAAAACATGGCCAGTTCATTCTAAAAACTGCAGAAAAAACAACAACCTTGGGGGAAGCTGAATGTCAAAGTAGGGGTAAGAAAAACAAGTCTCATAATCTTGATGTAAACACTGATTGTGTGTCATGGATGACTCTAATTTTTTAAGACCTCATCTTGATCATTTTTGTATGTCCGTTTGCCAAAGAACCTTCTGTCTTGTGTCTTTGACATATGAAAAAAGAATTATCCTCATGTAGGCTATTAAAACAAAACATTACACCAATACTCTACTAAACTTGTCTCAAAACAACAGCCTACGGAAATACCATTAAGAGTTCTTACCAGGTTTGCTATGATGTAATGGTAACCTTTTACATGTTTCCCCACGCTGACAGCCTGGAAATAAAAACACACAGAGAGAGAGAGAGAGAGAGAGAGAGAGAGAGAGAGAGAGAGAGAGAGAGAGAGAGAGAGAGAGAGAACATAATTTTTTTGCTATCTATTGATAGTGCATGTTTTGTGATGCAAACCAGGGGACAAGTAGGATTCACAATTAACTTATTGACAGGATTTAACTAATTGACAAGGGAACTTAAAATTGTTTTAATTAAGTTTTAGAGAGAAGGGAAGGGGAGCCAAACTACAAATAAAGGAGACTACACCGCCATCTGTAGCTCCCTCGTCTCACCCAACGGTGACTGTAGTTATTTTCTTGTGCTGATTAAAAGCAGAGGGAGTGATGAGCCTGTGAGGACTTCACTTGCCCTTGGTACCATGCTGGCTCAGAGTCTGCAGCCTCTTTGATATTTTAAGAGCTTCAGCAATGTGTTGTCTGGGTTAGGGCTCTATTAACCTGTCTGGTCCAATTTGATTTAAAAAAATCTGCATCCTGCAAGAAGGATGATTTAGCTTGTTTAGGTAATAAGCTTAATAAGGTGCCTAGATGCAATAGTGACAGCTTGCTGGCACAAGAAGCAACCTTTTCTTACAAGATTTACATTCACATTTTGTATTAGCAAAAAACAGATTTTAGGAAATGTAATGTCAACGGTTTACGTTAAAAAAACACTTCATGCACTGCCAATACATGTCATAGTGAGCAGAAATAACTACTGATTGTCTGTCTGGTGTGTTTGTGTGAGATAGCATCAAAACTGTAGTTCTGCTCAAAACTGAAATCTTTAATGAGTTTTGTCATTGTTATATTTGTACAGTGGGGTGGAGTGAAATGGCATATTGTGAGATTTTTGACAAAGGAGAAATAAGCATCTTCATATTAACATGGTGCATAAACCTAATTAATAAATTGTTCACATTTTTTTCTTTTTGTCTCTCTCACCCACACATATCAACAACTGGCAAACACACACACACCCACACACACACACACACACACACACACAAATCGCAGCTGGCAGAGGCAAACAGAGCAGTCTCTGTCTCAGAGCAGGGATGCTAGCCAATGCCAGCACTGCAGAGCCCACTGAGACAGGAGTGTGTGTTTGTGTCTGTATGCCTGTCTCAGTGTGTTTTCGTTTGTATGTGTGTGTGCATGTGTCTCCGTCTGTCTGCTCACACACCGCAGAAGCCAATTAAGAAACTGTCTGTCTGTCTGTCTGTCTGGGATGCTGTTACTGGTGTATGTTTGTGTGTGTGTGTGTAGCTTTGCGTGTCAATGAGTTTGTCAGATGTGCAGACAGAGGATCAGATGTGATGACAGGTAGCAGAACCAATGGGATGTTAGACTGAAACCTGAGTCAAAGGGCACACACACACACACACACACACACACACACACACACACACACACACACACACACACACATCTGCGCCACCTGTCAGAGCTCAACCGTCAAGCAAGACAGATAATCTAATGAACTTGGATAAGCGTAAAGCGTCAGAGTGTGTGCCTTCATATACTGTAAGTGTCTGTGTGTGTTTGTGTGTCTGTGTGTGTGCTAGAAATGTGTATCTGAGTGGACAGTATGGTGTGTTTACTGCAATCATACACTGATGTAGCTGTTGGAGAAGTCACATTTTTCACTCCACATTATGAACTACAGGGAAAAACTCAAATCTTGTTTTCTTTCCAGATGTCAGAAAGCATAAGGAGTGCTGTTGCAACTATCTGAGAGAAGCAGACAGCAGGCAGACAGACAGCAGTAACTATATAGGACAATGTAATTGGTAATGTAATATATGTTATAATGGTTCTGGATTTAAATACTTTACTTAAAAGTTTACTCTGTACTCTGTACTGTGGTTTAAGGAGGTAATAATGTGTCACTGTGGTGTGTTGTACCTCATTATTAAGTGTTAAGTGCTGTTAAGTCCAGGTCAGTGAAGTAATCTCTGCCCTGTCTGTAGTAATCTTATTGATAGTAACAGTGCCACATAAAACTATACCGTGGCCTCCATTAAAGCAGTATCTCATGATCTGAAATGCTTCAGGGTCCTTTAGGTTCCAGATCAGTTTCAAATATCATCCTGTGCCTGCAGAAAGCTAAAATGATTTTTATCTTGTGATGTACTGGAGCTTGGGACTGTAGTGTTTAGTAATGCACCATGTGATGTAGCGATAAATAACCACCAATAAAAACTCATGTTTAATGTATACTCATTTAGTTAATTATCAGTTAATTAGTAAATTTTGCATTTTTCCTATTAATTTTATAAGTGTACATAATACATTTTGTGCATGAATTTGATTTCGGTTAAAAAATTGTGGAATATTGAATTAAGGTGGGTTTTTACATGCCTGATTACTTTGTCGACTACAGCACCACTATGCTCATATAATACTGTGTATCAGAGTGTTATCATGTGCTTGGTTAGCAGTATAATTATATTACCTGTTCTAGGATGCTCTGTAGTCTCTCAGGCTCCAGGTCAATGACATATTTCCTCTCCTGACGTCGGTCCAGGTCCTCTAGGAGTCGGCGATATGCTGCCTCATTGAAACTCTCCACACAGATAGCACTCACCTGGGTTAACACACATGCATGTATTCACATGAATTTAGTACATGCAGACAAACATCATGTAGAAATAAGGCCATGCATGCAAAACACAAGTAGGTTAACAATTGTGTTTGAAGAATTAACAACAAAAACAATTGTGCAATTATACGTATGCACTGTGTGTGTGTGTGTGTGTGTGTTTTTGGCCTGTTTCCAGGAACGTGTGTGTATGTGTGTGTCCTGACCTGCCATCCGTTCTGCCCCGCTCTCTCCATAATTGCCTGCAGTATTGCATAACCTAGACAACAGAGAGTAAAGAAAGAGAGAGAGAAAGAGAGAATTAACGCTGTACTAGGCAGAAGCTGTACTTGGGGCATGGAGTCATTATATTGTGCAATTTTTGCAGGTAAAGCCAAAAAAGTCCCACCAGTATTTGCAAAATCTTTTATTTGATCTCAATTACCTCAGTGTGTTTGCACAGAATGCTGAAATCAGCAAAGCATTTCCAGGTGTGCATTACTTTCCAGCAGATTCATCAGCATCTCATCCCTGTCTTTATGTCTTAATGTCTTTAAATGTGGGGGTAAAGCACTTAGCACCTCAAGCAACAGTCCTCTCTTGAATGTCACTTTATCAACCAACCCACAGAGCTTATCAGGACAAAGAGTTATGTGCCAAAAACAATAGAGTCTGCCAGTTTCATTGTGATACTGTTGATAGTGACATTTCATTGAAATTAATCTTCTCATTGCCTCTTGTTCAGTAGTGAACTTTGATACAAATGAAACTCATCTGAGAACACACTGCACTTATCAATTTGATAGCCTGGAACAAAACAGAGAAATGAATGTTCTTTTTCTACAAAATGAGAGAGTACATTTTTGAATAGCGTGAGTATGCTTCTCAGTGTGATATTAGATGAGTTTCAAAGTTAATATAATCCAATGAGCAGCAGGTGGCAACATCAGCGACAATGAATTATGGTATATTACATTGAACAGCTGTCTAGATGGGTCAAAACAAGTGGAAAAACTCACTATCATAATAATAATATAATAATTATATTGGCATACAGCTGATGCATTTTTATCACAATGATCTCTATCAAAACTCCAAGTATGCTGTTAACTCTGCTCTGAGCTATAATGGGAATTGGGTAGACATTATCTCACAATTTACTCAAAGTCACATGCTTGCACACAATGAAAACACACAGTATATGTCTGCATGAAACACAGTGACACGAATAGACACACGTGTACACAACACAAAATGATACACGCACACATTGCAGTGCAACAGTGTCTGTAACAATGTTTCTTTTCTACTTGTGTGGAGGCAGCTATTTACTGCTTGAGTTGAAACAAAAAACACATCCGAAGCCTCAGTAATCACGGTGTGTATGTATGGGAATATGTGTGTATTATTGTGGTTTACATTGCAAAAAAGCAGTTTGTCTATATGTATGGTGTGAGATTATGCTTTCACCTTCCCAGCCTCATAAGTGATATTGTAAATGAGTGTCTCTGTGGCCTAAAAGAATATATTTGTGTTTAGAAATACACTGGTGTGTGTGAGTTGTTTATGTGTAAGTTATGTGTAAACAAACACAGGACTTTCATCCAGGAGACCATCCAGAACATTCATTCCGTTTTTAACGTCACGTGACTTATGTAACATACTTACGCTACACCTGTCGCTGGTACTTTCCAACGGTCGTATATGTCGTTTTGGGAGTCATTGACAATCAACATATTCTGTCGTTTAGGTATGAGGATGGGTTTTATGCACAGTTGCACATACATTCATCTACTGTATGTAAATTTACACATCTTGGTATGTGTGTATGCATTTGTCTTTGTATGCATATGTGCAGGTATGTATACCTCAGTTTGAGTGTATGCGTGTGTGTGTGTGTGTCTGTGAGTGTGTGTCAGCAGGCTGTCTGTGGAATAGAGCAGGGAGCAAAAAACAGATCACAGTGTTACTGCCCATTTTCCAGCACATTACCGGCAGCAGGACCTGATGGGAGCCTATAATGAAGGGCCCTGCCTTGGCCAAGTCAAGGGTGATCACAGCCCAAACTCTACGCATCCATCCTCCGCTCCATTTCTCCCCCCCGTTATATGCTACTGTACTGTATATCCCCAGAGGCTTGTGATCCTGTGTGTCCGCTTATTCCTCCTCCCTGCCCTTTCTACATTCTGTCTTCCTCCACCGCCTCCCATCTACCTCCACTGTCTTCTCTTCCTGTCTCTTCCTCCATCACCGTGTTTGTCTCCTCCTCCCTTTTCTTGCACCTGTCTTTTCTACTTTCTCTGTTTCTGGCTGCCTCACCAGTCTCTCCTGCTCCCCCTCTTCCCTCCTCTTCTCTGGTCCCCCTGGGTACTAACTCAGACAACCTGGACCAGAGGGAGGCTGGCAGAGGTACAGACAGAGCACACACAACTACACACACACACACACACACACACATATACACACACTGTGCAGCTCACTGATTCTTTAACACGCCACTATACCATGGTCTGGGAAGGGACTCTGCGTCATGTTTGACCTGTGTTTCTCTCCCTTTGGCAGGGAATTAGTCTGTGTGTGTGTGTGTGTGTGTGTGTGTGTGTGTGTGTGTGTGTGTGTGTGTGTGTGTGTGTGTGAGAGAGAGAGAGAGAGAGAGAGAGAGAGAGAGAGAGAGAGAGAGAGAGAGAGAGAGAGATAATGTGCCAAGCATTCCCATGACAGTGGTTAGGGGCTAAAGGCGTCAGCAGTGCCTGCTCCACTAACTTACGTGCACAGCATGATGGGATGGTTAAATTAAAGGCAGGTGACTGCTGCAAGAGTTGATGCCAGACCCTAGTTTCAGGCTGAAAAGTGCCAAATTGCACCCTTGTTTCTGAAGCTGTTTCCTTTCATCAGGAAAGAGAGTTGAAAATGAGTTTTTAATTTAAGCCCAGATATAGAAAACAGCAGATCTACCCAGTTAGCTCTTGTTATCACAGCAAGTTCTGGCAGTGCCATAAGGACACAATGCCGCTCCAGTCACAGTCATTTGGACAGTTCTGTATGCAATGAATGTAGACTATGATACTGAGTTACAGCCACTTTTGTATACGTTCCCCAAATCCCTTTCTCCTACAAGGAAGGAAAATGGTGTAGATGAGATGTCTTGATTACAACAAAACGGTGCTACTGTACTGGAGCACTTTAAGTGGTAACTGGTAAAAATTAACATACTTTAAGTCACTCCAGTCATGCAGTTCCATCCCTCAATCCCTGAACCCAGTGACTCATAGTGACTAATGTATTTTTTATTTTGTATTCTTAGATTATAACAGGAACAATCAGCTTCAAGGTCCAACAATAATGTAGAGTGAATCATTGATTTCCTTGGATGTTTATACTTGTTCATATGGAAACCCTTTTCAAAACTCTATACAAACTAAACAAACTATACAAAATCATATAGTTTTAAAAATAGGTTTAAGGCTATTAAATTGTGTAACATTTTTATTTATTTAGGAACACCAGCTCTTCAGACACATTGTTAACATATTCATCAGTTTGCATTTACCTCTGTCTGTGTCGTAGAGGAAGACAAATCGGCTCCAGTCGTAGTGATCCAACAGTGACAACAAAGCCCCTCTGATGGATGGCCGCAGCTGCAGGGTGAACTGGCCCTCTCCTTCAGTGGGGAAGCTGGGCGTCACTAGGCTGATGTGCAGGGCCCCACAGAACGACGTCAGCGTGTTCACCGAGCGCTTGTCGTAAAGGCCGAAGATGGCGAAGACCCCCCTCGAATACTGAGAACAGACTGATGTGTGGAGGGAAGAGAAGAGGAGGGAGGGAGGGAGGGAGGGAGAAGGGTGGAAGAAGAGAAAAAAAGTGGGTAAAGTCAGAAAAATTAGGGAACACAAATACAGAGTATACTCAGTGACACTGTTTACGAGAGCATTGCATTGATTTTACAAATGAACAGAGTAGAAAAAGAGCAAATGTGAGGATAGAACGGAGAAGACACATGGTCCTTAATTAAATTCACACTGTGGAATTTAAACATGTCAACCATTTTAATGAGCAACAGACCTTCTCACTCCCAATTAGACCCACAAACAGCGTTCTTTGAGTGGTGTGTATGAGCATCCATAAATGTGACTGGTGTACCAAAAATGCCTAATGAAACTAAGATGAATCTTGGAAATGCATCAGTCAGTTTTACAGAAGTCTAGTTGAGTTTCCTCTGAAAAAACAACAACTTTTATTTTATCCAAAACAACATGAGATAGGTTCATGGCACTAAAAGCAAAATGCTTTTCTGCCTCATCATATACTTATACATGTAATTATAAAGTATAAGCACACATAGTTGTACATACATTGGTGGAACTCAGACTACTCTACAAGCCCCTGGCAAGCAATTTTCAAAATTTCTGAGTGGCACAAAATCATTCCCACTAGCCAAAACTGGCATGGCGCTTATAGAGTTGTTAAGGAAATTACAGTCAAATAATCCCACCTGCTTAGAGCTTAACATCCTTAAAATCCATCCATGCACACACACACACATGCAGATGTAAAAACCCTTGACCGAGCCGCAAGCTCACTTCAAATGTGAAGTCATTTTCCACTACAACACTGCAACTCAGTCTTCAAACACCCGGAAGCTTTCAACCATGACAGAGAGGAGAGTGAAAAGCACTGACATCCTCCGCTATCTCGCTTCCACAAAAATCTCTCTTCTGCTTGCCGTTTGCCATTCGTCCGTGCAGCTCTACCAAAACTGTGTTTGAACAAAAAAAGGAAAAAAAAACTCTTGGGTGTGTGAATCGGAGAGTCCTGCATATTCTGACAAAACCAAAATGTGCACACAAACACGTGCCTTGCTTTCTAAGGATTCAGCGGGTAAAGTGACTTAAAGTGTGTGTCATCTCATTTTTCTTTTTACACTCTTTAATGTTTCTCTTTGCCAGCCCCCTTTCTCTTTCATCCTCTTATTTCATCCCCTTCTTTGTCTCTTTAGCACCATTCACCCTTTCAGCTAGATTCTTTCAGGCAGTCATGTTTTGAGCTTGAGCTCTATCCTGCGTCATAATTCACTCTCCACCCTGTAA